>NC_079417.1:5261813-5269313 GCF_026213295.1 Gadus chalcogrammus
TTTTGTGAGCTCGCAAGTTGAAAAAACATTTTTTTTTTTATTATAATAATCTATTCTACAGCTCCCAATCAACAGGATTTTCTGTCAGAAAACATGGCGCTTTTAGAGGTCTACCTGTTACATCACAATTGAAAACACATAAGGCCTACATCGTCTCTTTATTTTTCTCAGAGAGACAAATGAAACGTGAACAGATAGCCATTCACGTTTCATAAACCATCCAAATGACATAAACCATCCAAATGATGACAAAGACCAGGCCTCCAAACCCACAAACCCTCTATCCTCTGCCTTTAAAGCTCCTTTACGGATTAGATAGAAGTTTCCAGCATTTCTCTAACAATTTGAAATGGAAAAAAGAGCCCATTTGGAACATTTGGAATTCATATTTTCTTGCGGCACGGTGTAAGTAAGGACTTCATTGAAACCGGTAGTTTTGTGTTGACCTCGTGACCTGCACAGGAAAACCGCAGGCAATGTAGTTAGGTCTCTCGTTGCCCTGTTTTGTTTAGGTTGGACGGAGGCCAGCTCTTGCTAATGATCCACACTGAGCCTTCTTGGGCATGGGGCGAAAGGGAAAAATGCTAGGATTGTTTAGTTTTATTTTCTCAACACGTTTCGCATGACTGGAAGTGCTGTCCTCGCTACGAAGAGCGTTGTTCAAAAAAACGACACGCAAGATAGCAAAGGTATAATCAACACTCAGCCTTGCGTCGGTATGTTTGAGCTGCACCAGATGTTGACGTTCTGTAGTTTGAAGAGAAGTCACCCTGATCGTATTGAGGCTGACAGGCTGTGAACTGTGTAGTCCTCTGTAGTGAGTTATTTAGTTTCAATATAAATGCATTTTCCGTAAGTTGATTTGGACAAAAACAGCTGAATAAATTACATGAGATATAATATGGGAGAGAAAAAAATAAAGTATTGAAAATAAAAGTTAAATTGCATTGAAGACGCACATGAAGGAAATAACTCCCGGTGCCTTTAGGTTGAAAATTCCCTGCATGGATTGCCTCCCGGATGGGGATGTTTTACTCTTGAGAAACCTTCTTCTACTGCTATCTTTTTAATTGAGTAAATAGCAGCGGTAGAAAGTAACATAGTTTAAAGGTTTAAATATACAATTTTCATATCCAAACTTTATTTATCAAATTGCTGGCTCTGTTTTATTGAGTGTGTGTGTGTGTGTGCGTGCGTGCGTGCGTGCGTGCGTGCGTGCGTGCGTGCGTGCGTGCGTGCGTGCGTGCGTGCGTGCGTGCGTGCGTGCGTGCGTGCGTGTGTGTGTGTGTGTGTGTGTGTAGGAGGTCATGCCAGACACACTGGTTGGTGTGTTTGTGTGTGTGCATGTGCATGTTTGACACATAACCACACAAAGAACCAAAAAAAAAAGCTCTGAGCCCAGCAAGTATGCATGGCCTCAATCATGCTCCAGCGGTCAGACATGTTGCCCTGTGGTCCTGTCGCTGTCCCTTTGAACCTGCCTGACTGTCTTCTTCCCACCGCCTCCAGGGCGTGGCACGCGGTGCTACCGCGTGCCACGCCCTGGAGGCGTTGGTTGTTGCGGCCCTTCTGTTTTTCTGCCAAGAGCACCGAAGGGAGGTTGTCCCGTCTGACTGATCCTTCAGAGGGAACAGGTAAAGGTCTGTGGTGGACATGGAGGGGGCGAGGGGTGTGCTGGAGGGGGGGGGGGGGGGGGGGCTACCAGCAGGGTAGTTCTTGAGAGATCCATGACCAAACAAGTCGTGGAGGTCCCATCTTCCCTGTTCGTCCATCAACGACCTCCCCAACAAGCAGGCACGAACAAAGAAGAGACACTCAGACGGCGGCGGCTCCGTGCCCCCATTGACGCTTACGTTACGTTATCCCTGAAGCGCACAGTGAATTCCAGATACGTATGCTTTAAGAAGCGGGCAGGGGGTTATGCATCTCTACCGCGAGGGAGACCAAGAGGAGAACCTTTTGGCCCGGGAGTCTCAACACCGTGACCAGCATGCCTTCCTGTCCACACCGCGAGAGGTTCTTCAACCCCCAGACGGAGGGAACCTGCGTCACAGGAGTTTGTCACAGCAGCAGTGTCGCCTCAGCCTGACTGACTGTCTCTGCTAATCTCCTGACTGCCCTGAACACATGTCTTTCACGTGTCAGTCGCTGCTTACGGGAGAGCCGGCGGAGCGAGTCGCTGAGCTGTGTTTGCGCAGTCAGATGCTGATGACTCACACGTGGATGAAAGTCGCCGGTTTCTAACGCCCTCCCGTTTACCCCCGTACGCTGTAAGCCTACCATGTGCAGGCTCGCTCATCATCGCCCCCCCCCCCCCCCCCCCCCCCCCCCCCCCCCCCCAGTCGCAATTAGCGCCGTCGACCTCAAACGCTACTAAGTGCAGGAGCGCTCTTCGGGAGCCTGTTGCATGGCACATACAGAAGGTAGTTTCCCCGTCCCTCAGATCTCCCCTGTATCCCTGGATTACGACCAGAAAGAGGCGAAGCCAGGGATATGAGGCTTTTGGTTTTAGGAGGCTGTGGTGTTTGTTGTTCGGAGCCAGCTCTAGCTTTGCAGGTGCACCCAGTAGCATTACTCTTGATCTTCAATGGCCCGTCTTGATCTTCAATACTTTGGCTTGGATCTCTGCTCTTCCTTGCCTCAGCAGCCCAGGTTGGGATAAAGTTAGGACAAGGGAATGATATGTTTGGGAGAGCGGTTTCCATAAAGTAGGTTCAACCTATGGCAGATTCATAACCAAAGGGCAAATTTCTCACTGATTGGCCCTTGTTGAATATGTTCCTATGGTACTTAAGGGAATGATCTCATCGCTGTGCCCGCTGCGGTGCAAAGCAGCCAGACTGTGTGTGGTTGAGTCCACTCCTGACCCGTGCGTGAACCCTTCAGACTCTCTGAGGATTCATAGTAGCGGGCAGCCCCCTTTTAAGTCGAAGCGCTCTTGGCATTAACACTCAGTTTAACTTTATCGCTCAGGGCACTGCTACTAGTGTTCCTCTTACCCCACCCGTCAGCATCACAGGCTGAACTTTCATCCCCTCGAGGGCAGCCTAATCCACTCAGCGACCTGCGGCCGTGCAGAGACCCAGGGCTCGTTTTTCATGGAGTCAGTTCTTTTTATAATGGTGCACGTCATTCTCCCAGGCCACAGAATAAGGCAGATACTTCACTTTACCCCACCGCAGATGAGTGTAGCAGAGCAAAACAGAGCCGGCCTGCCCAGATCTGCCCTTACAGATGTTGGTCCTGCAAACCCTGCCCAACACAGGAAGCCATTAAAGCGAATCAATCAGTGGGCGCTATGGAAACCAGGGGGGACAAACCACCATGAGAAGCCCGCGGAAGGGCACATTACCACGGGAGTGAGGCGCTGTGTGTGTACGCCTGCACCCAAATATAAATTCACTGCAGCCGTTTGGAAACTTGTGTTTTCATAAACAGACCTGGGTGGAAGCAATTTCCCCCGACTTGGAGCGATTCAAATGCAAAGCGGCACAGGGCATTGACAGAGGACAGGCGAAGCGGCACTAAGAAATAAATAATGAAATGATAGCGCTCGCCTTTCCTTTGTAGCTTGAAGGGTATTAATTTCAAAGGCAATCTCATCTGGGAGTAAGCATTTTAAAGGAAATAATCCTCCAGCTACATTTCTCTCCTTCTCCCAGTGACAGAAAGGGTAAACATTTATAAGCAGCCCACATGCACATGGGACACAAATGAACCGTGGATGTTTAAAGCCAGTCTTTCCATACCCTAACCGCACGCAGTTCTTAGTATGTTTATGTATGTAAGAAGTATGAACTCTTTGGGGGCACATTATTCTGCCTACTGCACTACATGCTTCTTTTCGTTGCTGTCTGCTCTGTCTGTCTGTCTGTCTGTCTGTCTGTCTGTCTGTCTGTGTCTGTGTCTGTGTGTGTGTGTGTGTGTGTGTGTGTGTGTGTGTGTGTGTGTGTGTGTGTGTGTGTGTGTGTGTGTGTGTGTGTGTGTGTGTGTCTGTCTGTCTGCCCGGGGTGAGGTCCACCTGCAGCCCTGGATATGATATCCATCCATTAGACCCGATCAGATCTCCAGTGCTGCCATGTGCTTTCGTTTACCGCCGTGTGGTCCTGGACTTCCTTCCAGGCGATGTCCGGGCCAAAGCGAAAGAATCAGGCCAAGGCAAATAAGCCTTTGGATATAGTGGAGATCTAGTGTAGTTTAGCAGTGTGTGGCGGGCAGGTTGTACAGTCAGATCTAGTGTAGTTTAGCACTGTGTGGCGGGCAGGTTGTACAGTCAGAAAACAGCATAGAACAGGAGCCATGGGTTTCTTTTTACACTGTGTTAAATGTTTTGAAAAGACTGTGCAAGGAACCGCACCACTCTAAGGGTGGATTACATTAGTTTGATAGAGAGAAATATTTTGTATAATCCATTTCACATACATAACACATGCATTATGAGCACTCAAGTGGAGCCTTTTCCAGCCATATGAAACACTGAATGATTACATATATAGTGCATTGAAGTAAGACCAAAGCATCTTGGCTAAATTATATTTACAAATTTACCCATCGTAGATCCTCTACCTATCTAGACCCAATCCCTTCAGCTTTGTGGGGATTCATTAAGTGTAATCTCTCGATATATCTTAATCCTCATGTATCAGTCACTGTCTAAAGATGAGACAGTCGTCCTGACTCCAGGTTTATGCCAGCACCTGTCTGTTGCTGCACATCAAACTACTAAGAGGCAAAGGACCAAAGAAGCTCCCAAAGCTCCCGGGAAGTCCCTTCAAATCCGATCGCAGAATCCCCTGAATCAACGAGAACTTTGTTCTTCGCCATCAGAGTTAAACGTTGGAATCCTCCCTCACAAACATTTAACCTTAATGGCTTGCTTTAGCTGGCCACGCTACGCTCCATTCTGTTCCTAGAAGAAAGGCAGGATTTCTAAAGGGTACGTATTCCAACATGCTTGGATTGTGTTTCCCCCTCTTTCTCTTATCGGCCCACTTCAGACTGCAGTGATCTACAGAAGAGATACAGTGGCACAAACTGTGTTCACTGTACTATGTATATGGAACAACGGTGTACTGTGCACGTACGCACTCACACTCTCTCTCTCTCTGTCTCTCTCTCTCTCCCTCTCTCCCTCCCTCTCTCCCTCCTCCTCTCTCTCTCCTCTCTCTCTCTCACCTCTCCTATCCTCTCTCCTCTCTCTACTCTCTCCTCTCCTCTCTCCTCTCTCTCCTCTCACTCTCTCTCTCATCTGCCTCTCTCTCCTCTCCTCTCTCTCTCCTCTCTCTCTCTCTCTCTCTCTCTCTCTCTCTCTCTCTCTCTCTATATATATACGATGATATTTGATTAGTTGAGTTTGTTTAGTCCATAAGAAACGTCATTACTCTTTTTATTTTAATCAGCTCTGCAGTGTATTGCAGTCCAGGTCCGCCCCATGCATGGGTGGGATTCTCCCTTTGTTCTCTTAGTGTGTAGTGAGTGTGTGTGAATGGGACCGTAATCATGCAAGTTGAGCTTCTATCAGTTTTGTCCCTCTTCCTGTTGAAGATTATCACCAGCATAGATCACAGCTTGCTACCCAGCCCGACCGGTCCCAGAAGATCATAAAGCTCATAAGTATGCATGTCCTCTTCGCCTGCACGGCTACAGTCTGATGGGGGCCGGGGCCCGAAAACTGGCACTGCTACAGACGCCACCCCTACCCCACACACCACCACCCCCCACGCTCTCGCCATCGCACGTCATTGAATGTATTTGCCTATATTGCCATTCGTCCGTTCATAACTAGGGCACTGATAACTGGACTGGGATAATTATTTACAATCAAATCCTGACGGTTCAAACCGAATACTTTTGATGTCAGAATAAAGGTTGACTGAGTGTCATGCTGATGAAGTGATACTGGTTATCATGGAACTGGGGTTGACGTTAAGGGCAGCTCAGTGCCACTCTGGGGACCCCGGGTTCACAATCCCGTCCGTGGTCCTAGCCATCTTTTCATTGTACAGCTGCTTAATCCCAATAGGTGTGGATTTTTTTGAGAGGGTGACCTTCAGTTGAATTGTTCATACCGTGTCCCTTACACCCTTATTATGCTGTGGTGTGCTGTGTCCATGACCAGGGATGACGTAACGCAATGTGGGCAGCATGCAGCTACAGCCTTCCATATTGTCCTCGTCAGAATCTGTTCCTTTGTGCCCTTCTTGTTCTCTAATCTCTCCCCCACCATACTAGTCTCATAGCCATCACAGACAGGGATATTTGTTCCATAAATGGGAAAGCGACACAGTAGTAGTTGCATTTTTCTTTTCCAAAACCATTCCTGTGTGTCTGTCTAAAGCCAAACGGTCCCGAGAGGTTGAAGGGAAAGGCTGCATCAACTAGATGTTGCTAAGATAAGACAGCTGACGCAGTTTGCCCTCACTAGCTGTGCTCCATAATTGCGAGAGAGACAGAGAGAGTTGCGGTTGGGAGGCTCAGCCAACCTTCAATGCAACATAAACATTGTGTATTAACCAGAACCATAGACCTTGCGAACAGCCGCCTTGTTCCAGAGCCCAACTGCCAGAGATGATGGTAATGCGTTCTGTTGGTCGCGCAAGATACGGGAAATCTGTGGAACTGCGGAAATCCCGGCATGTATTTTAGTTTTGGGCCGCAGAGCTGTTTAGCTGCAGAGATGAAATGTCATGTCAAGACACGTTTCATCTTCCCCGTTGCCGGGCCTCATGTAAACATCGTAGCCTGACCATAGTACATATCCCCAGTGTGTTTCTCGTCAAATCTTTAGGCTTTGCACATGGCGGATCGCGGTTCCGCACCGAGAAGACACTGCATTCCACCACAACGACAAAATCAAAGGGCATTGATCAGAGGCTGTTTGTGGTGACGTGAAATTTGACATGGAAACAGGGAGGTAAACTGTAAATGGAGATCTGTCCTCAACAAACCCCACAGAGACCCCCCCCCCCCCCCCCTTGGTTATGCTCAAAAGGACCGTTTGAATCAACTGGATTTGATGAAGTCAACTTTTTCCACATTGCTTAGAGGAACCCGATTGCACAATTCTCAGTGTAGAAAGTATAAAACCACTTGTATCATAACAAATTATATTTTTTGTGTGCATGTGTATCTCAAAGTGTTGAACAAAAAAATGCATTCTAGGGATGCGGGGTCAAAGGTGAAGTGTGCCTAGCCAACCATATTCATACCGTCGTCATTCACCTCTGTGCTCATTCCAGGACTTCAAAGTACATATTTGTCAGAGATAAAAGAAAAACAAAGGATGGTTGGTTCAAAGCAGGAATTTTTCAAAGTTACGTATTTGTAGGAAATTTGACATTGCTCTCTCTGGCAATGTTTTGCTGTTAGACTTTGTTGAGTTAATATAGCAATGTGTTTGTTGGTATTTGGTAGTGATATTGATGTGTCTTATAGCGTGTTCATCAAGGGGTCTTATAACTGTCCTTATCCACTTCTATTAGCATTTCATCATTTGTTGAA
>NC_079417.1:5271813-5274313 GCF_026213295.1 Gadus chalcogrammus
GTCATGTGGACATACAACGCATGCTGTATTTAATCACTTAGCAGATGAAACAGAGATTAACGATACTGACTCTAGCCTACTGACAATACCTTTTATTCATAGAAAGCGTATTTGGAAACGCTTCCCTGAATTCACTTCAAATCTAAATGTAAGATAAGATGTTCTGATCATATGAGAACATTAGAAAATGATTTCCTTTGCCGTCGGTACAAGAGATACGCAACACCAAACGGCCATTCATTTACCAATCTTATCGACTCAGATGTTTATTCATTGACGGCGCACAACATAAATAGTGCACGTTAACTTGAACTTGAACGAAACTTTGACTTTTCCTAATCCCATCCAACAAATTCGGGAACAATACAAAGTGTTTTGCCTTTTGTCACAGTTTGCGGGAGAAAATCACCGAATTCGCTGCCATTCTGAACTCATTGTCATTACGGTATGCATGCCTGCTGATTGGGAATTTCGCTCGGCGATGTAGAAGCACGTCTTAAATTCGATCAGTTACAACTCGTCGGTGTGTTCCAGGCACCAGACCTGCCTCAATAGGGGCGAAAAACAACTGAAACATCTAGAGGGCTAGGGGATTCACGGGCCATATTCGCCTAGCGGCCACGTTGGCTCCATCTTGGTTCTAAAGGCTAGCTGATAGGGGCTATAGAGGGGAAATAAGGCCCATTAGGGGCAATATAGGGCTGCCGAACAAAAGGTTCTGGGTTCAATCTTCAATGTCTCCACGTAGTCGCTCTTTCGAGGTTAAATGTGCACAGTCACTTCTAAAACAAAAAAGGAAAAGAGTTTGTTCCACAATGTTTTCTGTAATCTAATATGGAAGCCAACCTTGCTTACCAGCCTTGAAGCCAAATGTGTAAGTGAAAAGGGGTAAATGTCAAAGACAACAACTATAAAAGTAATCCCAGTAGACCACAAGGAATGTAGTCAGGCAGCATTAATGAATACGCACACGCACACGCACACACGCACACACACGCACGCATGCACGCACGCTGGCACGCAGCGCACACACAAAGCATATTAACTAGGCTGACATATATATATATTATGATATTTGCTGTGCTGGCCAGTTGTGTGTTATTTTAAACAATCCGTTTAAAAATAGAATCAATTTATTATGCTGCAGAGATAGCTACCCATTTTTCCCGAGGAGTGCATGTCGGTGTCCACGAAGTCACACTGTTACATTTCTGAAAAGGGCACACACACGTCATGCGAGATAACTTTTCCAGGGTGTCCCTTCTAAAAGAAACCCATGAGTTTTCTGAAAAACACAAGTCGTTTGGACCGGTGAGATCATAATGACTTTGGTTAGTACGGTGAAGTGATTTATGAAGTCGCAATAACAACACACGAGGGCGCTGTTTTGCGCTTAACGTCCTTTCGTAGTTGCCGTTGGGATGCACTGAAATATTAATAACACCTGTTTGATGATGATTAGGCATTTCAGTTAAATAAGTAGACGTACATATCATGAAGGGTTGATGTATGGGAATTGGATTCCTACTTATCTTTATGTAGAATGTAATTGTATTCGTGCGGAGATGCAGTAATATGTAGGCGCATGGCTCACTCTATTAACATGTCTTCGAAACATTAACGGGACACCCGTCAAATCCACGAGTTTTGCATTTTTTGTACGTAAACCCGATAGCCTTTATCTTTATTTTTCTCTTTCGGGAAAATGTACTTCCTAATTGAAGTTTTTAGAGGTGTTCATATAGCCTATCGAACTAAAAACTTTTATTTTTTAATAATATTTTTATAAGGCGGGCTCCTACGTTTCGCTCGCGTCCCCACCCCTCCTCTCTCTTGTTGCTGAGCTGCTGCAGGTTGAAACCATTGCCCCGATTTCCTGTCCCATGGTTGGAAATAGGATCCCTCCTCTATACTATCTCTCCCTAATGTCAGTGTGTAGTGGTTGTGTAGTGGAGAGGGACCTGCCTTGAACTTTGGGGACTTTTAACCAGCGGCCAATGAGTTGCACCTCCACAAACCGAGACAGCGCATCAGTGCGTGAGACTCCGCTCACCTGAGACCAAATCCAGCAGCGATCGAACAACAAGTCGTCCCATAAATCCAGCTCTCATCTCGTCTTTATTAAGTGTTTTGCGATGGATTCTTTCACAATAACTGCAGCCATTCTCCTCGCTGGGTTTATTTCCTCGGCGGCTTTGAGACACTTCGAAACCGGTGAGTGTTGTTGAACTTTTCTTACTTCTTATTTTTCCTACTTTGTGCAGATTGCATCGCTCTGTCGTTCCCAGCTGCGCTCTCTTGTCTTTTCCAGTTGAGCGTCTGCGAAACCTACAGATACAGGTTTACTCTGTTCGCAACTTCAATGAGACATCCAATGTGTGCTGTTATTATTATTATTATTCAAATTACAGCATTTAACACTGACGGAGCGACATCCACATCCTTAAACCTATTATGATATCGGATTTAAAGTAGGCTGTTTTATAAATGTTCTTCAGGG
>NC_079417.1:5279313-5296027 GCF_026213295.1 Gadus chalcogrammus
CATTATGCAATCAAGCACATCCAGATATGTTTTGGCCAATGCAATGACAAAAACATGGGCCTAAAGCCAAACATCTCTTTCTGCACCTTTTCAACATGAATGTCGGTGAACCGCACTGTTCAAGTAAGCGTGACAACCTTGTGTACACTTCATACAGCTAGTCATACAGCTATGGTTATGAACCCAAATACAGGAGAATCTCAAAATTACACTCATGCGCTCCTCAACACCGTCCTGCGCTCCCCACGCTGTGCATGTTCGGACTTGCGAAGACGGGCCAAACTTTTCAGGAATACTCTTGTTTCGCTCGACAGAAAATGTTGTATTTGGCTGGCCCTCGGTAACAGGAGAAGAGGTCCCTTTAGTCCGCGTCCAGCGGTTCTGCGTCATCATTTGACCTCAGGGAGGCGCCCCAGGAAGGAAGGTCGTGTTGTGGGAGACGCCCCAGTCGCCCCGTGCCCACCAGGCTCTCGGACCGCCCAGAACACCAGCCAGCCAGTGGGACGGAGAAACAGACCCGCTTATTATTGAATACAATAGTGGTTATTACTGTGCCACTCTGATTTTCATCCTGTCATGTTCCTCAAAGGATTTCAGAGGGCTTAAATGTGTTTGATCAAGGCACCTGTCTCTATCTGTCTCTTTGTGTGTCTCTCTCTTTCCGCCTCCTCTCTCTAGCTCCCTGTGTCGCGCTCTTTTCATGAGTAAGGTACGGCATGTTAAGGGGCACAGTGTCGAGGGTTTGTCAAGGATGCCACTAGGTCACCCATTGTTAAGGGTTGAACCTTTAAGCTCTCTCTCTCTCTCTCTCTCTCGCTCTCTCTCTCTCTCTCTCTCTCTCTCGCTCTCGCTCTCGCTCTCGCTCTCTCTCTCTCGCTCTCGCTCTCTCTCTCTCTCTCTCTCTCTCTCTCTCTCTCTCTCTCTCTCTCTCTCGTTCTTGCTCTTGCTCTCTCTCTCAGCCTCTCTCTCTTCATCCATCTCTCTCTGCCTCCTTTTCCACATCCATCTCATTTTCTCTCTTTCTAACTGGTTTTGTTTACATCACATCTTGCAAATCAGGCACCTGCCCTGGCAGTTGGTCATCCCAGAATGCAAAGCAGCCCCTGCCAGACAAGTACACGAGTGGCATGTGGCATGTGGTGGCGTTGTAGGGTGCCGGCGGCACACGGGGTGGTTATGTAAAACATCGCCGGAATTTTTGTGAGATAATGTGACGAGTGACGACGTCCCTAAACATTGTGCTGTCTGGTTAGGTTTGTCAGTTTGTGCCTGAATGTTGAATGCAACCCCAGTTAAACTACATGGAATTACACTGTCAAATGAATGCCTCTCTCGCGCTTTTTCAGAAGGCCGCGCAACGGATGTCAAGAAGGCCATTCGCAAAGCATGACGAGGATAAACAACACTTAGGGTCGAGGAGGACTGACACAGTTCTTGGACCATAGGTTAGCCAAAACTGTGGTTGTTGGGTCTTGTGTGTTTTCTGAATGAGCGGAGACAGTTTTGCTTTTCAAAAGGGCAATGTGAGTCCATCTTTCTGTCGTTTACTTGTACAATCTGGGGTCCAATAAATGCCAAGCATAATATGATTATGCTTGACATTTATTTCCTGCACCTTCCTTCCTAAACTTATGCTTCAGGATACCCACTCTAGTTTTAGCCCAACGACACAATCTCTGCCTTAGCAGTATGTACTGCAGCAATTGGGCGCCATCAACTGGAACAGACTTCAGGGCCCTTGTTTTCGTTTCCGAATTCTATTAACTCACAAACAATTGACCGTCATTATCTTAACCCAATTTAATTCATCGAAAATTGAATTCTATAATAACCGCAACGAACCCGAGGGGGGCAGAGCCTGCTATCTGTGTTTTGCATTGTTACTGTAATGAGTTGGAACAAAATGTTTTAGGCCTCAGGCGTATTTATTATAACAACAGCCATGCTGACCTCCCACTACCCACCGAAATGCATTTCTGAAATATAAAATGCATTTCGATGGCTAGCCTGAAACCAATGTCTTCTGAACAAATGTATTAATGAAAACCTAACATGTTATTAACTTCATTTAAGTGGGTATCCTGTATTTGAATGGTAAATGTCGGAAACATTGACAAGTGAGTTGTTTTCCGGAAACATCCTGTGGCTGAGATTCAGAGCAACCATATATTTTTGTGGCGGGCTGTTTTGAGTTTGCCAGAAGCATAACCAACAACCCGACGGTGGGATAGTGAAGAGCCACTGTGACCTGTCCGGCATGCTCTGCTTCTTTTTATAATCCCAGTTATGATTGGTCTTTGGCCATTGAGGTCAGTGCTCTCATGCTGAAGAGAGGGATGGCAAACCCCCCCTAAAATAATAAAAATAAAAACGAGGAGACTCACTCAAAATGCTGTGTCGAAGGGCTTTTGTGTTTGGCTATAAACAGTTTGTGGCTGGGCAGGGAAATTGTCCCCTTTGACTGCGTACACTACAAGATATGTTTGCGTGCACTGACCAATCTGCCGAGACCAAGAAAGAGGACCACTAAGTGGACCTGCCCCAGAGTACAAGTCAGCATGGAGAGACTCTGGGCTATACGTTCGTAAGCCATAACAATGGAAAATGTTTTATTAAAGCAGGTTGCGAGGGGACGCACACAAATCTTAAATAAGTAGCTCAAACTAATATGTAGTGGACCGACTGTAAGGGCCAGATCCTCCTCAGTAGCTCAGAGAAATCCTACTCATGATGTACTGCAGGGAAACGCCTCGGCTGCACAACTCACAAACAAGCAATTGTCCCGAGAAGCGCTGGAGCCAGTGATGGCCACTGCAACACGATGCTCTTTGAAAGAGGCCTGGTACTCAAAAGGTATGAAACTCAAGTCGCAGGGAGGCCCTGAGTTGGTTGTCTCTCATGTGCCCTAGGTGAATGCAGAATCCCTGAGGCCAAATCAAACTTGCTGGGCCCGCAGCAGCCTACGTGGCACCGGCCCCTACAGCTACAAGACATCCATGCGGGCTCCGTGATAGAATGGTGATGAAGGGTTAGGGGGAGCAGTCACACTCGGCCGGTGCCATGAAACACTATCTGCTGGCCGTCAATGGACTCCCAGTAATGGATCCCTTCTCCCAGGCAGGGCAGTGGGATGCCTCCCTGTCTTTTACCAGAGCCATCTGGTTCCCAGGACCACTGAGCTCTTCCCAGCTCTTCCCAGGACCACAGTGTAAAAGGATCGCTTTCACAGACAAGCTGAGGAACTGGAGACTAGGAGGGGTTTTAAAAGGGGTCTGAATAGGGAACACTTTGGTCCCCTCTCTTTATCAGCCCTTTGTGACATTGTTATTTTGTCCTGGGGACTAAGTTCTGATGCAGTGTATCCCCCCGACAATTAGTTATTTAATACAGTGGTAATGTGTTCCCTGCTCCCTCGCTGACCCGGTCAATCAGGGGAAACAATCAAAAGGAGTTTTCAGCATGTTAGAGTCCCCCGCCTCCTCAAGAAACCACAATGAACGCAATCTAGACATCAGGATGAACATCTATCTTTGTGATAGATATCCAAACCGCGGCAAAACCGGGCAAAGAATTAAGAGGATCTACTGTGGAAGGATTTGGAGGTCAAATGTCTTAATTGCGGTGTAACCGCAGAAACAGGTCTTTTCTCGGCCATGAAATTGGATTAAAAGTTTAAGAAACCTAAACGCACCTAGGAATGCCGAAGGACCAGGGCAGGTACCTCCCATCTGTAGTTTGAGAACCAAACAAAACCATCCGTGGAACCTCTCTTACGAGGCCTGCCTCTCACCAAAGCACGCTACACTGTTCATTGGATGCAGATGGAGGCATTTTTGTGATCCGCACATGGGGCCTGTTGAAGCACTGCTGGAGAAAACGTTGGTTCAGCTTTGCTGTTAAAAGAAGTCATTACGGCTCCCTGTGATCACCCCAGATCCCCACGTCTGATTCCCTTCGTCATGGTCTAGTCCACCCTGGACCAGAGGCGGGGGGGAAAGTACATTGACGGTCAATTCCAGTGACTTTTCTCCTGGGCACATGTGGCTCAGAGCATTAGCTAGACCTTTCAAGATATTAAGCCAAGTTGGCAGCAAGCACTTTGAGCCATTATATATCTCATCAAAAAAGCTATTAGCGATTGGGGTGCTGCAACGCAGTGATTCTACGTATTATTTCGTTTTTATTTTACCTTTAAGGGTATGGCCTGGACCAAAGTCAAATATGATACACATCCTCTCATCATGAAGCCAGAAAATACAAGCAAGTTGTGAATCTCCTTACAACGATTTAGAATTCTACAGGGAAACAAAACATGGAGATGTCTTGGATAACAGTTCAACCCATTCCCTTGGGTTCAGATTAGAGTTTAATAGGTTCCTTTGGATGTTTCCAAATAAGTTTTGTTATGATCAATCAAATCTGGAACTGATCATTTGCTGGTTTCAGAGGCTGATAATAACCACAACAGCTAAACTGCATACCCGAAAAGCATGATTAAGGAAAACTGTTTAAAGAACTGCATTTGTTTACTAAAACAGAAAAATATGATCATTGTTTATGCAACGAAACATATATAGGACCCATTCCATTTACCTCACCATTTATTTAACACTGAGGACACATGGATCCAATCAGACCTAACAAAGACACTCCCCCCCCCCCCCCTCACTGTAAACAGGCAGAGTCTTGTACGTTTCTAAATCTTCATGCAAATAATTTGCTGAACCACAAGAGTAAAATATTGGTGTGCTCTAGGGGACAAGCAGAAATGTAGGCCGTCAATATATCAAACATGCCTCATAACAGTCATCCGGCTTGAAGGGTGATTATGTAATGAATGAACTGAAATTGACTTAATTAACTCATCATAATAATAAGGCTCAGATAATAGGGCTACACGCCCATCTAATGACATTCTGAAGAAGAAATTAAATTATCTAAAAAGTATTAACCTGCCAACCATTTATTGAATGTATTTACCTATAATTAATCATTCCAGTCTGAACTTTAAGAAAAAAAAAGCTCAAGACAATGACACAGATATCAATCCGTGACCACTGCTTATCCCAAACCTTTACTTACCTTCGTCACTACTCTTCTTCTGCAGACCCTATAATCAGGAAAGACCCCAGAGAGAGAGAGAGAGAGAGAGAGAATCATTTCTGTTGGGAGGATGGTGCTGGTGTTGCTGGTGGACGATCTGGTCTCCGCACACATGTCCACGGAACACTGCGGACGGACGGACGGACGGACGGAGGGACAGTCCTTTTAGGAACCAAAATCCCATATAATTAACATTCCTCACATGCCAGCTAACCTGAACACAAACAGAAAGATAGAAAACAGGTGTCTCATAATGACCCCCACCCCCGTCCTGCTCCCTCTCTCTCTTTCTCTCTGATAATTTTGCATGGTTCAGATCTTTCCGAGGTGTGTTGGCTCCGACGTCTATGCTTTGATGTTCGCTTAACACGGTTTGACAGGGAATGCCGGGGGGACCGTGTCTGGGCTGTGTCACCACACTCGATGGTTGTCACTCGAGACTCAAGGAAGGGGGAAAAAAGAATACACACACACATGCTGGTATGGGTGTTGGGGGTTATCTTATTGCCTATCATAGAATGATAATATTGGTATTATTGCGTAATGGCAGTTCTGAGTCTGACTTCCAATTATTTTGCGGTTTGCTAGCGGCAGTCATGACGCCATCAACACGTCCGTAGGTTTGAATAACTCTTATCTGTAGCCATCACCGATGGCAGTTATGTTTGCTGTGTTTCAGTTGAGACAATGACAACCTTTTGGCATTGAGCCAAACGGAAAACAAGGGCAAAGGACCGGCTCACAAAGAACTGAACGGCCAGTGCCTCACGGGTAGCGTTTCTTTGGTCCACCTTTTGTGTACGGTCTGAAATTAAAGAGCTGTTCAAATGGTCTGTTCAACTGAGTGTTCCCTTGGTGGGGGGGGGGGGACACATTGAACTGAACGTTCGGAGATATACAATGGAGCCGTGAAATGGAGACCGAATATCTTACGCATAAGTAGCGTTCCAATGAATCGCGTCTGTGAGCGATAAACATGGCCGAGGTTGTTTGTACCCTCGATGGCAGCCTGCATACTGGATGTGTTGTGTCGGTTCTGTCTGAAGACGGAACTTCCTCCTTCAGAGACCACGCTATTCTTAGGGCCACAGATTAGAGGGTGATTGTCACACGCAATAGAATGTGGGCTACTGCTATAAAACACAGAAGGGTGCGCACACACAAACGCACACACACACGCGCACGGTTTAGTGCATACTGGGCACACATCCACACACTAATTACAGTAAAGTGATTCGCGGGTGAGAATGACCGGTGGTACAAAGGGCCTTCTGTACGTGCGCGCATGCAAGCTTGTGCGTGCGTGCGTGTGCACGTGCGCATTTACGGGGTTAGTCAGTGGGGTTGCCTCTGTTCTTGCACCCTCATTGGATCTATTTTAAAACACCGGAACTTCTCGACGGATGCAGATTGCCTCCTTTTCTTTCATACTGTAAGTTCAGGGGGCCGGGATGGGGGCTGTGCAGTGGTTGCGTTTATGCTGCTAGATATTCGTGCCTATTACTGATTGCCTTGTTTGTCTGTCCGTTCGTGTGTGTGTGTGTGGGCGGGTGGGGTGTGTAGCTATGAGGAAGAACAAATGGGGGGGGGGGGGGGGGGGGTTGGAGAGGTAGAGAGAGGGACAGGAGGGAACAGGAGCCATAACTAGACTTGATGCATGGTTTGCCGCCGCGTCAGGGAGCATCAGAGTGCACCATGGTTAACAGGGCTATCGTTTTACCCTGTTCAGACACTGGAGGAACAAATAAATAGAAAACTGTGGCCCAAAAGGCCCCATGTTGTCAGGTCTGGCACCAACTGGGATGTCTGTTGCACATTGGTGCACCATCCCCCCCCACCTCCCTCCACCACCACCACCACCACCACCACCACCACCACCACCACCACCAGCTCTCCTTTAATCCCACGTCGGTTGTTTGTGTGATTGCGTGGAGGCCTGTCACACAGCTGCACCGGGGAGCCTCTGAGGATGGAACCGTCCCCCCAGTGCTGGTGTCCCCATTGCCACTGGTGCGGTTGGAGTTTTTTTGTGTTTTGCTGTTGCTGTCCGGGGCCGGGTGGGTTGTGTCGGCCCCTGTGCCTTAACAGTAGTGTGAGGCAACCCCGGCCGACCGATGTCTTTACAGTTTTCTAATTTTGTGTCTTTTGTCGCACTTTTGATAAAAAGTAGTAAAACAAGTAAAACATGCCCGTTTTCCGTTTTCTCTCCGACAAAGCACCCCTCCATTCGTCCCCACTTTGTCTTCTTCTCCTGTATGTCTTCTTGGGGGAGACTGATTGTAACTCCCCCTGCTCCCCCTCCCTCCCACACACCCTTCCCGCCTCCCCCTGGCCCTGCGCGGTGTGTCGTGTTTACCTCGGTGTCAGAGTTGGTTTAGCGTGAGCTCAGTGGCGTGTGCTGAATGTGCGTGAGATTTCCCCTCTCTATTTGTTTAACCCTATAACCCTGTCTGAGTCTTTATGGAGCGGTGGGACTGTGTGTCTGTATGTCTGTGTCTGTGTGTGTGTGTGTTTGTGCATGTGTTTGAATGTGTGTGACACATGTGTTTGAATGAAGATGTGTGTGCAAGTGTGGTCTTGTGCGTGCCAATTTGTGTGTGAACACATGCATAAGCGTGTGTGTGCGTGTGTGTGTGTGTGTGTGTGTGTGTGTGTGGATAAGCAGAGGAGACCAGGACGGCGTTGGAGGTGAAGCAGCTCTTAATCAAGTGCAGAGCGGTTGGCCCCGCTCCACCGGGGCAAGATGGCCGCCGTGCATCAGTACGGTCGGTCTGAGTCGTAACAGATTGGGACACCAGCCGGGGCCTGTGCCCTGTCAGCCTGGCCGCTGCTCTCAATCCCCGGGGTGTCTTTCAGTTATTCACGTGCTGAACCGCTGCTTTGAGCTCAGAATCGCCTCTCTCTCCTCCCTAAACCCCACCCGCCCCCAAACATAAGTGTCCTCTGGCTGTCAAATCTTATCAAGGGGTTCCTTCCCCTTCTTCTTGGGAAACACGGACAAGGTGGATGTCGGATCTGTCAGCTGACAGATAGTCCGTCGTGTATATCAGGACGAGACGCTTGGCAGTGGAGTGAGTGGAGGCAAAACCTTTCCTGCTTTTAAATTGCTGGAAGAAATAAGACGTCAAACACAGGAGAGCATTTTCTTTATTTTCTTGGTGGCGGCGTTGATCCCATATTTGGCTTGAGGTTCTGGACCTACATTAGGCTATTTCCATTACAGGCCGAGATAATAGGGGCTGCACGGGAATGAGATGCAGCTCTGTTTTATTGGGTCTATAAGCCAGTCGCTTTGGCAAGGGTCCTGGTAGGTCTGTGGCTACCGCGGTGCTGGACCGGAGGGGGCTTTTACTTTGGAGGTTGGCACGGTTGTGCCCCCGAGAAGCCATAGTAGTGGTGGTTCTTGTTTAAGCTATTTTAGGGAATGAATGGGACCTAAGTTTATGGCTCCAGTTATCTGGGGCCACGAGCGATGACAAAAGCATCAAACGGCTGGAGTAATTGGAAAGCAGCGCTGGTTAAATGCTAACCGCTGTTGATGTCATTCTTAGGGAGGTTTCCCTCTCTCCTACTCATGGAGAATCACATGTTTCTTCTTTTCCTTCGGGGTGTGCCCTTTCATTGACTTTCCCTGGAGTACGGAGGCTTAAGAGCAACGAATGTCTTTTGCTTACAGAACGAGAGGAGAGCTACTCGGCGACGAAGTAGAGAGAGAGGAGACATGCCAGAATTTGATGACATTACGTACGGGCGATGTGATTCAAACCGCTCCTTCCTTGAGAGTGATTGGTGATAATGAAAGCATGACTGACAGCCTTTTGAACCACTCATCCGCCCCTCGCCCCCCCCCCCCCCCCCCCCCTGATCCAACTATACTGCTCCCCCCGTAGCCCCCGTCCCTCCCACTCATAGTCCGACAGCTCGTTTTATGTGGGTTTGGATTATGGCGGGCATGTGGGGAAGCAGTGCCCCCTCTGGTGTGGTCTGGTACTGTCGACTTGGCCACATTATCGCCAGGCTGTCCCCTTGACACAATTACCACTATTGCTTTTGGGATATCGTTCTTTTCCAGGAACTGAAATCCAATATGGCTCCTTTTTTTTTTTGTTAACAATAAGTCATACAGTCATCACATCCGAACTTCCCTGCAATACTTAATTTTTTTTATTTTTAGAACTTTCCGAGTTCCTGGTTTGTAACACGTTAAAGGCCAGTCCGTGGGTTACGCTGAAGTGAGCCAACAGTACGAGTGTGAGCGTGGTCATGTAGATTACACCAGCACTTCCCTCCTACAATGGCCTCCTTCTGTGTAATGCCATTATATTATTACTCATGCGGCAAGCCCGCGAGGCCGTCCCATGAGCTCCAAGCGTATAATAAAGATGGAAGGAAGCTCTTTATGTCAGCCCTCGACGAGGCAGCAGCCGTCTGTAATTAGCATCGCTTTTCAACCCTGGCGTAGCCGACACAACACATACGCAGTTTACGCATGCGCTTGGCGTGACAACGCAGAGGAACACTCCGAAAGGGGCGGTGCAGCGCAGTCTGTCGGCATCCGTGTGTTGCAGTTGAACTAACTTTTAGTATTGACTCCCCCCCCCCCCCCCCTCCCCCACTTCCCCACCCACCTACCCACCCGGTCTGCCTCTTCATCAACCCTATACCCTCACCACCACCGCTGTTTGTAGTTCTGGCCTGCCCACCTCATTCACAAATCATTAGGCAGAGACCCCTGCAAACATAATGACAGGGCCGAGTGTGTGCCCATATTGTGTGTGTAGAGCGTCAGTGTGCACGTCCGTGTGAGGGGCTGAGTGCACGCGTGTCCGAGCATGCATGTGTGAATGCGTGCATGTGTGTGTGGGTGTGTTTTGTGTACGTGTGTGTTTGCATGTGGATGTACATGTGTGTGTGTGTGTGTGTGTGTGTGGGGGTATGGGTATGTATGGTTCCCTCTTTAGGGTTGCAGGGGTGGTGCAGTATTTTGTGGCAGCAGTCCAGGGCAAGTCACCTCCCTCCCCCCCCCCCCCTCGCCACTCCAATCCTATCCCTCCTCCTCCTCCTCCTCCTCCTCCTCCTCCTCCTCCTCCTCCTCCACCTCTTTTTCCCGGACTCTTTCTATTTGTGGGTCTGCGTCTGCTTTATAAGGGAAGGACTGTGTGTTTTCCCCCTTCTACTTCTGCTGGCAGTCTTTAATACCGCAGCTCTGGTTCCCATCAGCGCCTGCGATGAGACCACAAGAAAGCCCCGGCACCACCCCCCCCCCCCCCCCCCCCCCCACGTGCCCAGGGTGCGACCGTCTCCCAGTGACCATGAGAGGGGGGGGGGGGGGGGAGGGGGAGAGCACCCCACAAACCACGACAGCTTCTGGTGTGTGTGTGTGTCTGTGTGTGTGTGTATGTGTTATTTCTTGTGTGTCTGTGTGTGTGTGTGGATGTGTGTGTGTGCACGGATGCGCCTGGCTCATTACGGGCGTGCACGTGGTACTCTTGACGGATGTTGCAGGCCCCCGGACCGCAGGGTCCCCCTCCGTCCAACTCCATCCATTTGTCTTTCATCCATTTATTTATTTCATTTTTTTTTTTTTTTTTTTTACGATGTCCTCCTCCCATATCTCGGAGCGCCGTGCGGTTCCGCTGCTTCCCCTTCTCCCCAACGGTGCCCTGGAACCACATCAACCCGCCCACCGCATTGCTCTCTCGCCGACCCCCTCCCCCCTCCCTCCACACACTCAAACCTCACCTCAGCCCCCCCCCCCCCCCCCCCTCTGCTGCTCCGGTGGCTGCGGAACCGTCGCCGTGTTTACCATCTCGTCCTGGAAGGCTACCGCCGGGCGGCCGCCCGCCCGCCGCAGCAGGGCCAGATGACTGCCGTCCCCCCAGGAAAGAAAACGAAAACTACCCCCACCCACCCGACCCACGCTCTTAAACGAGAGGCAGGGGGGACGTTCACAAAGTCGTTAAGTTCTGATTTTAAATGTTTGCGTTTTTTCTTTTGCGTTTCTCTTTGGTGTGTCCTCTTCAATACGTTTCACGATCTCTCCACAACCATCAGCCGCGGCCCGGCCCAGCGTGGCTCTGGCGAGGGTCGGTGTCTGAAGGACGTGAGCTCATTGGGGATGCAGTCCGTCGCACCGTGTGATGTAATCTGGGGCGACGGGGCCGGGCTCAGCCCTGATTACTTTGGGAGGGAAAGTGAGTCGTGATCGTCGTCTCCTCCTCCCGGGAGCGGTGTCTCCGTCGCAGTCGGACAGACGCACTCCGGAACGGAACATGTGACTGGAACATGTCAACCGAACACGTCAACGGAACAGGGGCCCTAACAACGCACACTTAAAAAAAAACATGAATAATGTGTCATAATAAATAAGGGCCATCAAAAAACATCCCCGCGTGGGATCCAGTTCTCTTGTGAAACTGGGAACTCGAGAATCCATTTTTGTGAGTATTTTTATAAGAAGACATGTTTCCATGGCGATGAGTTAAACATCACCCTCTGCAAGTCGCGTTGGAAATCTGTAATATATGTCTCGGTGTCTCAAATTGGTCTATTGCCATTTAACTCTCTAACACACACACACACACAACCCCCCCCCCCCCCCCACACACACACACACACACAAACACACTTACACACGCACAACAATTTACATGCAGGCACATTTACACACATTCGCACACACACACACACACACACACACACACACACACACACACACACACACACACACACACACACACACACACACACACACACACACACACACACACACACACACACACACACACACACACACCACAAACACCTGTCATGCAGCCATTTGTCTGTCAGATTTGTGTATGACAGGTCTTTTATTGAACACACCCGCATGCAAACACACACAGACAATTTGGCCCTTCTGAAGCCTCCTTGTCGCTAGGTCTCATGTTCCACTCGATCGACACTCAGGTGGTTTCATGAAGAGATGGCGTCAGATTCTTTTGTGTGCCGCGGCCAAATTAATTAATATCATGGAGAGGAGACAACGGAGAGCCAATATGAGTAATATAAAGTGCATAATTACAGGCCTGACGCTTTCTGCGGGTGATCCGCTGTCAGCCGAATGATGAATCAACCCTGGAACAAAAAGAGACTGAAGCAACTTTAATTAAAAGCTACTTTTAATTTGTCATCAGACGGCGCTGAGGAAATATGTGCGTGTGTGTGTGTGTGCGTGTGTGCGGGGGTTTGGATAGGAAGCGAAGGGGATTCTTTTGTGATTTATTGGGTTTATGTATCTATTTTATTTAATGCATACTTACGTTACCCACTTGGACGATACATTACTTGGCCACCGTGATTCAATGTGATTAAATGAAATGGAATTCTTTCATTCGATTTCTAATAAGAAGGATGAAACATTCTGCGGAATATAATACAACTGCAGTAATGGAAGGGGATGTAGTTGAACCAATAGTTTATTGTTTTGGCATTGTAGGAGAAAATTATTTTTACAGCAGGATCGGCAACGTACTGGACTTTCACTGTATGTGAACACAAAAGCATGTATTGAAAAGAATGCGGTAAATCAAATGTGTTTTATTCGCTATACGCTGGAGAAGCAGTTTGGCCTGAATGCTTCCCTTTCTCCACTTGTCAGAGGAAGAGCAGAGTTTAAAGAGGGATGACATGTGATGGGATGGCCTGCGCGGGGAACACAGGACAGCGGGGGACAAAATAACATGACGGCAGAGGAAGATGATTCCGAGCAAATGTGGAAACTCTTGTCGCGGTAAATCAGTCTAGCTCCTAAAGACCCCAATGGCAGTCCCATTGCAAGGAATGAGCTCATTGTGAATGGAGCCAGTAATGAAAAGGACCTGTGATTGGCTAACAGCATGTTAACAACAAGGCCCGGCGCGACCAGCCAAAACGGAAAGACTTTTATTTAGATTCTAAGTGTTATTATCCGATTTTTCCTACGATAAAACACGGTAAAACGACTTTTCCTAATGACTTATGGACAGCAGCCTTCACTTCACACGATGTCAAAACACATCAATCTCGTTTTTTGATCAACAAGCCCTTGTTGAAATAAATCTACTTTCCTCTGAACCCTCCCTCAGTTTCCCCTGGCGCAGAAGACCATGTGATTGGCTGTTGAAATAACAAGCACCTGCACGCTGAGTAATCATGATGACAGCAGTCTATCAAACAGAAATTGATATTATTCCAGGTTGATGTAATTATGGCAGGAAGTGAGTCAAGGCAGTTGGATTAGTCTTAATGGGCGTCCCCCCCCGGGACGCAGATCAGTGATGGCCCCTCTGGCTCTCATCACACGCTCTTAAACTGTCCCAGAGAGGAAAAGTAAAGTCAACTATTGTTAACCTTGGGATTTATGCTTTATCGCCCCCCTCTCTCTCTCTCTCTCTCTCTCTCTCTCTCTCTCTCTCTCTCTCTCTCTCTCTCTTGCTCTCGCTCTCTTGCTCTCGCTCTCTCTCTCTGTCTCTTGCTCTCTCTCTCTCTTTCTCTCTCTCTCTCTCACTCTCACTCACTCACTCTCTCACTCTCTCTCTCTCTCTCTCTCTCTCTCTCTCTCTCTCTCTCTCTCTCTCTCTCTCTCTCTCTCTCTCTCTCTCTCCACAACAGGCCTACAACATTATTCATCTGATTCTAACACCATAAGCTGAGTCTAAATATAATCATCTCGAAGGCCTATTGACTGTGAACACACAACCTACAATAATACAAATGCAACGATCCCGGAGCAGTGAAGTCAAACCAGATTTCTATTCATTCAGCTGCTCCATTAACCACTGCCTATTACCCGCCCGCTTAAAACCGCGCCCAGAGCGTTCAGTCCTTATCGACCTCAAGCGCTTTATCACCGACATTACATTTGATTGTAAATCTCTTCCTCTCGTTCTCCTTGTTTCCAGAGTGCTTCACCGCCAACGGAGCCGAATACAGAGGCTTCCAGAACCAGACGAGCCTGTCGGGAGGGAAGCCCTGCCTCTTCTGGAACGAGACCTTCCAGCACCCCTTCAACACCCTCAAGTACCCCAACGGGGAGGGGGGCCTGGGCCCTCACAACTTCTGCAGGTAGGGCCTGTCCACTCCACACACACCCACACACATGCCACACACACAGACCCCTCCAGACACCGCAGCAGCCTGCTTTCTGGGACGAGGGATCATGATTCGCTGGGTGACCTCCGCATGGGGAACAACCTGTGGCTGGTGATTCATACACAACACAACAAATTGCTCGAACCCGCGCCGAGGGGTTGCACAGATGTGCCAGAGGCCTCCTTTGGAACGCTGACGTTGATTCATGATTCCCAGCGGGGCTCAAGTACCCGCGACAAAAGCCGGGGGTCTCTGTGGTGAATAATTCAAAAGCAGGGCAATAAAAAAGGCGACAGGCAGGCAGGAGGTCCCTGTCGATGTGGAAAGTGTTTAGACACATTGGACCGTGGAGGCATCCACTTGTGAATTGTTTGAGCATGGTTGCCTCCACCACCACCACCAGCACCAGCACCAACACCACCACTAACGCCACCCCTAGCTGAGCCTTTAGCCTTTGTCATCACACTGAGGCGCCCAGGCTTGGAAGAGTTTGTACGAGCAAATCTCTCCCGTTTCTTCTCCGATGGAATGTCATGGGTGAAGGGGAGGTTGGGGGCGGTGGGAGTGGGGGGTGCTTGGAGCGGGGGGACATGGTGGTGGCGAGCTCAGGCGCCGAGAAACCCCATCTATTTGTCATTCACGCTCGATGTGCGACTGTCAGTGTTTGCATGCATGGCCCGTCGGAGTTTGTGTATCGGTTCTGCGGCCACACTCTGCGTTCGTGACTGGGTTCAGCCCCCGACGGAGACTTCCAGAACAGTGGCTTGGACCAAACAGTCAAACCATAGCAGCGAGCTGGACGTCTCCTCCCCCCCCCCCCCCTTAAAAAGCCTCTGAAACATTTCTCCAAGTCACGGTTGTAAACTTGTAAGGAAACAATGCTTTGATGTGGCGTTTGTTCAGATTTGTTTTTACTTGGCCCAGTTAGGAAGTCACAAAATTTATTTCAGTGAGATGTGCGCAAAAGATCAAGGGCTGCTGCAAAACACAAATAAAACGTGATGTGAACTGGAGAAAGGAAATTGCGATCCTTTTATTTTGTTGTTTTGATTTCGGCCATTTATTTAAAGCTTCTTCAGAGGTTAACCGAGACGGAGTTTGACTTTGTAAAAATAACAAACATTGCAGACTTATCGTTTTTCACATCATAGACGGCTATGATTTGTCCAATAAATGATTTCAATGAAATGATCAAAGCCGTAGGCTAAAAACAATTGTAACCAAAATACATATCGGTAGACCAGCAATATCCCTTTATACGATCCTGACACCGTAATACCCACTAGGCTTTGACTGCAAACAAACAGAATGTGGCCCTCAGTCTAGCCAACACAACAACCATACAGGCACTTGCTTTAGGTGCTGCAGTAAGTAACACATCCAGATCAGGGTTTCCTAAGTGGAAAGTTGTCTTTGAACTCCTCTTTCGTCCTTTCACCAGCCTTTAAGACGAGGACTACAGTGGAAACTCACATCCAGATGCTTTGAGAATATGATTTGCAAACTTTGTGTCTTTACATCTATGGGTGCATACACAAAATTCAAATATCTATAGGAGAAGGGGTAGAGGGTGGTGTTGTGGTCTGGTGAACGGAAGGTGGCTTAGAACTTTTTGTTTCATCCCATAGTCGAGTCAGATGCTGGACAGACGTTTTTACTATAGCATAGGCCTTTATTGTCCGTTTCAACATGGATCGGATTTTCCCGGATCATCATAGACTGTTCTATTTTAAGGGTCTAGAGTGTGCATGTGTTTGTGTGTGTGTGTGTGTGTGTGTGTGTGTGTGTGTGTGTGTGTGTGTGTGTGTGTGTGTGTGTCTGTGTCTGTGTCTGTGTCTGTGTGCATTTGCTCTTGCATGTTTGTATGTGTGCATGTGCACATGCGCTCGCATGCTTGTTGTGTGTGTGTACACAACCATGTGTGTGTGTGTGTGTGTGCGCATGCATGCGTGCATGTGTGTATTTGTACATACATACACATGGGAGTCTGTGCAGTTCTTTGAGTATAGGCCGAGCTTAGAAGACAGTGAAGCAGGTGCCTTTGAAGGGGTCGTTCGTCTCAGGGCAAGAGGACAAGAAGTGGGGATCATAAACCCCTTTCCCCATCCCTTCCTCAGCGCTCTCCCCCCGGGCTGATTTAGGAGTGAGCGCTCTATGACAGTGCTTGAGAGACAGCCCTAATCGCTCCACACATTTCATCTTTATGGCCCCCTATAAAGGAGCCTCATGAAAGCACTGGGCAGAGGGGAAATGTCACATTACACCTCCCCTAAACCCGCCCCTACCCCAGCATCACCAGAGGAAAAGGAAAAAGAAGGCATTGAAGGTGAACAGCTCCTGTGACCCCAGCATGACTTTGCAACCAGACCCACATCGCAGGGGGATCCCAGGTCTTCTAAAGTGGAATTATTTTGCACTGTTCAGGTCTTTTTACGCTAGGCTCTGACTTATTTGATTGAATACTCTTGAATCCCATACCGTTCCTTATACCTTTTTATTT
>NC_079417.1:5296127-5298627 GCF_026213295.1 Gadus chalcogrammus
CCCCCCCCCCCCCCCCCCCCCCCCCCCCCCCCCCCCCCCCCTTCTCCCCATTCTCCCCACACATCGTCCCATCATCTTGTCTCCTTTCAAAGGTACCATTGAAGTGGTACCTTGTACCTGCCAGGCCTACGGGAGGGTGATGGGGCGAGGGGTTGTTTACGTCTGGACAACTGCATATCTCTGCCTCCTCCCTCTGTGTTGCCTCCATAATAAAAAAAAAAAGCCATAATTCCCCAAGAGTTCATTTCAACGCTAACGGAGGGAGGAGGCATCATCATAGGAGGGCAGAACACAACAGCCCTGCCCTAGACGCGTTTAATAACCGAGGATCTTATTAAAAAGGGTTCAATCTTCCCCTTTTGTGTCGAGTTTTACCGGTTACATAACCCGGCCCTTGCTATGTCTGGAGCAAACCTTGGCGTCTTCTCGTGGCTGATGGAGCCTCTGCAAAGTATTAATCAGCTGGCGTACCACTCAGAGCGCCCTCGCACTCTGAGTGCGAAACACTAAGGTTCTGGCTGGATGGGATGTGATTTGCAGCTGGACTCGGCAGCAAGTTAGGGCCGAAGGTCAGCATTTAGAACTTATATCAAGTGCATTTTGTGCAGATATTTTTGGAGCGTTGACTTTGGGGTAGTATATATCAAGGTTATGTATGTGAGTTGTTTTGTGAGGCTCAGAGCTGAGTGCTGTCTTTGCCCGGTCCGTAACATTGCGCTGCGGTTGAATAACCGCAAAATATTTCAGTGACTGTGAATAGTTTGACACATACTCAACATTGGAAGATGCCTCCTTATTGTGGCCTAGTAGTGTGCCATAAAAAGTTGTGATTTTGTCAATATCTCTTATGTGGCTACATAACAATTGAGTCTGATAATTTGATGCTTATTTAAGGGTCAAACAAATGAGAGGGGAGCACATGTACTTGCTTACGGCATGAATCCCAAATAAAGAGGCGCAAACAACTCATGTACCGAGCAGACAAAGACTGCTCAAAGAAAGAGAACTTACTCTAGACAAAGACCAGACTGACGCCAGACTTGGGACAGAATACGACTGCAGAAGGAGACACAAGCACCTTGACTGAGGCCTCCTAACTTTCTCTCTTCTCTCTCTCTCTCTGTCAGTCATTCCCTTTATCATTTGTTGTCTCCTCTGTGCAACAATGAAACAATCTGAATCCATGCAGCCTCAGTCGTCCCTATCGTCTCATCTTCCCTCCCTTTGTAATGGCCCCCTTGGCCTCACCTTTTGTAATCTTCCTCGTCATTTGAAGAAGCGAAGCACCAGTACATTGAAAACAGTTCCCGGTAATATATACAATCAAGCCTACAGGAACAGAAGGCATCTCGAGTGCATCACAGACATGCATTTAAAGCTTGCAGGCTTACAAAACATTCTGTAGAATTACAATAGAAAGACACACTTTGACCAGATGGCTTGACTCAGAGCTATGGAAGCTCGTGGAGGAGGGTCACTGTGAATGTCTGTTTGTGAGGCTCGTGTGGAGGAGACTTATCTTCCAGCTCCTTTAAGAACCTTTAGGGTGGTTTGCGGTAGGCGAATGCCGCCACCATTCTATATTAATGGGATTTAATCGTGGTAATACAAAGCCAGTGATTGTTTTCTGTTTGGTCAGGACGTCAGTGGCCGGTTCATCTCCATAAAGGGTATTTCCCAAGGTCCTGGTTTACAATTCTATATTGTTAAGTTATTAAGGAATAAATATAAACGAGTTTCGGCCGTTGACTAGTGCGAGGCGGCTAAATATGGATAGTTTTCCGTCGCTGCTTGCAAAGTATACAGACGCTCCATAGAAGGTAAATATTCACCCTCAATACGGTGGTGTATAAGCAAATGGGTGAAAGCGCAGATGCTGCGTCCATATCCTTTTGTTTATATGACCGCAACAGGTGCTGAAGGGAAAACACAGGGCAGCTGGCACACGCTAGCATCCAGGATGGAACCTAACGTGTCTTAATTTGATTAGCTATAGAAACAACCAGCTCATGACCCGAGCGCTCGTGGTGCGTGGTCTCCACGCCGGAGACGCTCACTTTCAGCCAGCAAAAACAAAACCCCACAGAGAGTGTTTCACACTCTCAACATATGGGCTCCCTCCACATCGCGCCTCACCCGGAGACGTCGTCATCGAGCCACGACACATCAGCATCACGTTTAGTTCAGGAGGTCACAGAGGATGAGTTTAGAATAAAACGGGATTGACTCCAGAAGGAAAATTCTGGTGTTCACTGTATCATAAAAGTACAGTGCAAATCAAACGAGTACATTTTATATATGTATATATAGGTATGTATGTTTTTATACATAAACACCTCTATAAACATAGATCCAATAAAATAAAATAAAGAACTAAATCGGTAATATGTAAAACGTAACCCATACATAAACATGTTATAGTATAACATTTAATATGATGTTATTCGACGCTATAAAATAATACATATAATAGGTTTTATGTAATAAATATTGAGACAAT
>NC_079417.1:5303627-5321127 GCF_026213295.1 Gadus chalcogrammus
TTTTGACTCGAGGGGGGGGACAATAGGGGCTTTTGAGTGTGACGGGCAGGGTCGAGATGTGTGAGGTTTGCTGGTCGCATTCCTGGATTCATTCCCTCATTTCGATTGTTTCGGGAGTCAATGTGTGGTTTGGTTTCCGTTTGAGTGGACAGATTAACACTGTTCCTGAAGTGCGCACTACTTCACTTTCGGTTTTCAATGGTGGGTCATAATTCTTATTAACTACACCGTTGTTGTTCTTTCTTACAATATGAGAATGTTGCAGTCGATTGAAACATGAAGACCCAAAACATTTTGAAAATGTGGTTAAAACGAATGTATTAACCGAGTTCTTCACATTACAAAATGTACAACATTTTCGGTCGGGCTGTCCATAGAAAAGTGAATAGATAATTCATGTATATCATCTAGTGCAGGGATGGGCAACTTTCATGATAAAGAGGGCCACATTTTTCATCATAACCATCGGAGGGCCACATGACTGCACACTTCAACTAAACGTGAGCTGAGAGAAGCTACACAATTTTGAATTTGGTAGATATGATTTCCTGTATTCTGGTGCATTTTGGGGATGGCCACTACCTAAAAACTCATCCAGAATCATAACCTATGTACGGTATGTTGAACCAACATACATTAATTTCATGTTTTCCATGCTCAAACAGCCACATGAATGGTCAGTATTTTTATCAGTGCAAAGGGCTCACATACATCATCATTCAATGAAGTCAAAAAACTGAAAAACAGTGGCCCAACATTAAGTGCAACAACTCAATGAACTCAAACCCAACAAGCAGTTGTAGTAGTTGTAGTGGCGACTTAAGTGGATATCTTTAAGGACTGATATCGCTTCTAAGCAAACTAGACGCATGGGTTTGCCTTCGAATTCTATGAATTCTTCTCATCTTTCTTGACCGAGTTTTCTGTAACTCGATCAATTATTAATATTATTATTATTTTTTTTTATTATGTGCGGGCCTGACTGAGTGAGGATGCGGGCCGCACTGAGTGAGGATGCGACTCAGTGCGGCCCGCGGGCCGCCAGTTGCCCATCCCTGATCTAGTGCTTCTTCTGATGATCACTGTTGTGATCTTGGGTGTCTGTTTGTAACTCCCATCGTTAATTGCACCATGGCGGCGTTGCATGTGGAGAGGGATTTTGAATGGACGAGGGACTGATTTGCATATCTCCCCTTTCATGTGCTCCACAGCTGGCGGGAATGGAGTCGGGTTACGCCTGTTTCTGTGGCAATGAGCTGGACCTGCGGGACCACGTCGAGGCCCCGAGCATGGAGTGCAACCACGTGTGTTTCGGAGACCACACCCAGCCCTGCGGTGGGGACGGGTGGGTGATCATCTTCGACAGTGAGTTGTTTTTTCCTCTACTTTTGGGTTCTCTGAGATTTTGACCAGATGAAAGGATTTTGGTTGCTTTCTTTGTAGGGTTTGGATTTTTTTTGTGTTTCCACATCTGTTGAGATGATTGCACAGCGAAAGCTTTGTAGTGTTTCAGCCGTTCATATTATAGCTGGATCCATTGGGAATTGAAGCGGCTGTAATGCATTGAACCACACCAAGTACATCATACTACTAACCCTAACCCTAAGCTTAAACCCAGTTCCAAAATAAATAGCGAGTGTAAATGAATAGCGAGAGTGCAAATACTTCCTCGACTGTTATCGACCCATTCCAATATACTTTCATCCTCGACTTTTCCGCCTCAAATAAAAAACATTTATTTGAAATAAACTTTGAATTAATGATAGCAATAGAAAAGTAGGAATAACTATTTTATTGGATTTCACAAACCAATATACTGTTCACACTATTAAAGGACACACAAAGGATGCATATTTTAAACACGTTCACAACATCTGCAACGTTCTCTCCAGCAGTAGTCAGAAGTCTGAAGTTGTAGGATTGCACAACCTCCATCATGTTCACAGCTCAACAATCTCCTTACACAAGCTGCAGTCACATGTTTCACATCAAACGTCCTCCAAAAGTACCCGGAAATTTCTGTTGTTAAAAAGTCCCCCCCCCCCCCCCCCCACATCTCTACAGCCAAGGTGGGGTCCTGCGGCGGGAACTACACCGCCCCCTCGGACGTCATCTACTCCCCGGACTTCCCCGACAAGTATGCGTCGGGCCGCGTGTGCTACTGGACCATCCACGTGCCGGGCGCCTCCGCCCTCATCTTCAACTTCACCTTCTTCGACATCTCGGACCAGACGGACATGGTGGAGCTGCTGGACGGCCACAGCAACCGGGTGCTGGCGCGCTTCGACGGGCGCCACCCGCCGCGGGAGGTGCTCAACGTCACGGCGGACTACGTCATCCTGTACTTCTACTCCGACCGCACCAACCGGGCCCAGGGATTCGCCCTGCTCTACCAAGGTGAGCCAATCCCACGCGCCGGAAACCACGCGTGCACTTCAACCCCCAGCTGGCCGTAATAGAACACTTTTTCTGATTGGTTGGAGGTACACAGGATAGTTTTTTTTTTTTCTGCGTGGTTAAATGTTGTGCTGCAGTCATTTGTGTTTTAGGAATTTGTCGGACTAAGAAGAGATTATATGTTTTGTTTAGGTTAAATAATGCATTTTTGTAATAGAATCATCCTAGGCAGAAGTAATGCTGTTAAGACTTAAATATTAGGGTGGGTGATCTTATTATAGTTGTAGGCACCACCAACTAAACTTATAGTTGTACTTGAAGACAACTTGTTCCCAAGTCCTCGTTCTCCCCGTCCGTCATAATTCAGTGCCTCGTTCTTCACCCTGTTGCTGGTTCTGCTGCAAACCATATTGTAAGAGGTCAAAGTTCGACCTCTGAAGATGGGCAGAGAACTCTCTCCATGTTCCGAGAGAATATTGATGGAGCACCGTAAACGGTCACGTAGGTGAGAAAAGGGGGGGTCGGGCAATCCACAAACATAGTCAATAGAAAAAGTTATTTCAGAACAAAATTGGAATTTGAGGGGACTCGGGGGTGGCGACAGAATGAGAAAAACATTGGATGATTTCTGCCAAGAGAGACACACTTCATGGAACTCCCAGGGGACATTTATTTTCAACAACAGAGACACAATCCCAGGCATTCAATCACATCCCCGCACATTGAAATTCAAATTGTACGTTGGGTTACAGCAGATCATTAAACAAACTGACATCAGCGGCTTCAAAAGACCTCCGCAGTCTCTCAGTGGAGCAGGGCATCAGCAGTACAAATAAGTACGATTGTTCATCCACTGATCAAACGTTTACAGTCTTTAGAAGTGTTCTGAGAGGATGACTTTGACAGTGGGCGGCGCAGTGTGCAGCCTTCTTGTCATCCTCTTCTTAAGGATGTAATCTCATGACTCCAGCTGGAGGCCAATAATCAAACCAGCTTTTTCCCATAAGCTTGTTAACGCTATCCCTGTCATCAGCAGTGGTAAGGCTGGTATTGGTGTTCCCTTCCGAGTTCAGTTTGTCGACAACACAGACACCCAATAAAGATACTAATAAAGTGTGTGCAAAGGATATCCCTGACCAATGTTGGGTTCTTGTTCATCGTTCAATAATATTCTTGTTCAGGGGCAGGATAGTGTAGTGACTAGACTGTTTGACTCCCACAACAAGAGTTCATGAACCCCAATGTCTGTAACCTACTTTTCGGAGCAAGGTGCTTAGACCCTACCTGCTCTGTCATGTATTGATCGATCATCGATCAATCCAAAAAACATAGATCATCGATCACTCTTCGATGTTTTTAATAAAGGATCTATACCTGGTCTCTCATATGTTGATCGATCATCGATCAATGCAAAAACATCGAACATCGATTACTGTTGGATGTTTTTAATAAAGGCTAAATGCCTTAATGGGGAAATGTGAAGTAATATAATCGTGCCAACTAACGCTCACATACTTACTCATCTAGCTCTGATGGGCCAAAAGACCAACTTGCTTGAGGAGGCAGAGCGGGAAGAGGAGGGCGACCTCACCAGCCAGGCCACGCCTCCGCTGGACGCCACTGAAAAGTCCAACGGTTCGTCCAACGGCCGCTCCTCTCAGATCATGTATGTGATCACGACCAGTCCTGACAAGCCGGAGCACAACATGCCAGGTCAGTGGGAAGGACCCAGCAACACCAGCGGCCACCATGCTAGTATGTCCCCTCCTCGCCGATATGATATACCTCTACTGTCTAGCTCCTCCCCTCCTCTCTACCGTCTAGCTCCTCCCCTCCTCTCTACTGTCTAGCTCCTCCCCTCCTCTCTCCCGCCTCTACCGTCTAGCTCCTCCCCTCCTCTCTCCTGCCTCTACCGTCTAGCTCCTCCCCTCCTCTCTCCTGCCTCTACCGTCTAGCTCCTCCCCTCCTCTCTCCTGCCTCTACCGTCTAGCTCCTCCCCTCCTCTCTCCCGCCTCTACCGTCTAGCTCCTCCCCTCCTCTCTCCTGCCTCTACCGTCTAGCTCCTCCCCTCCTCTCTCCTGCCTCTACCGTCTAGCTCCTCCCCTCCTCTCTCCTGCCTCTACCGTCTAGCTCCTCCCCTCCTCTCTCCTGCCTATATACTGTATACCTTTGTACTGAATAAATTGTATTGTGAAGTTCAATCTATCACTCTCACTGGCTGCTTTCAATCTGGTTACTTTTCTGTTCCTGAAGTATATCAGAATAACTTTTCACTAAAAACTGAACATTCATTCTTATGAACTCTTTCAACTTCATCTGTCACGACTTTCACTGACAGCTCATGCCCCGACCTTGAGGATGTATTGGCATATTCTATGCTTTTTTTCTTCTATTGACAAACACCTTCAAGTTCTTTGTGTTCTAGTACTGTTCCAAGAGCAGAGTATGTGGCCCATGTGTATCAACAATGTTAATACATACTAGCTTATTGATCTGGCTTAAAAATATCAAAAGACTAGGCAGCTAACTCTATTCCTATTTGTTCTGTCAACCTCTATCTCATGCATTGATGGCATTTTCTATCCGCTAGTGTGGACCATCTACGCCCTGGCGGCGCTTCTCACACTGACCGTCATAGCCATGGTCGCTAAGCTACTGCTGCATATCACAGTCAAGTAAGTATTCATGGTAGACACTTTAACAACAATGCTCAACTCAGGACTTTTTAGGATAAGATAACACTTTATTATTCATGTGAGGGAAATGTGGGTGTTGAAGCAGAAAATTGCATAAAATAAAAAACAAAATAAACATGGAACTGGCTGGCTGTCTGGGTTGAGGCTAGTAGTAGAATACAGACTAGAAGAAAATCGAGGAAAAAAACAAAATATTTACGAACGAATGAGCTTATGTCTGGTTGCATCGATGGGATGATAATAAAGTACCCCTAGATATAAATAAGGAATATGTTTACAATCAGGAGCGAAAAAGGTGTTTGGTGTGCAAATCAAGATCCACTTTGCATGTCACTGTTAAGTTGACTTCCGGATTCTTATTCTCTCCTCTCTTCTCGTTCCAGGGCCCCCAACATCCCAACGGTGAGCGGCTCGGACAGCTGCAGCCAGAGCACCGCATCCACGGAGCCCTGGATCATCCTCTACCAGCCGTCCACCATCTCCCTCTTCAAGAAGAAGCTGAAGAACCACCACGGGGACCTCAGCCCCCTGGTGGGCAACTAGGAGCACTGCGCCCCTCACCGCTAACACCACTACTGTGTACCACCACCACCATGGCTGTCAGGCGCCTCGCCCTCAAGGACAACAAAAACAGAAACTCTACTAAGAGGGTACGGAGGAACTAGGGGGAGCTAAGCTAACATGCTAACGACTGGCCCGAGTGGCTAATGACGTCTGATGACTCAGTGGCTGCTTCTACAAAAAAAAAAAAAGAGTGTTGCAGAGTGCCGGGCAGCCCCTCCGCGTCCCCCCCCCCCCGTCCCCCGTCCCCCGTCCCCCATCCCACAACCCCCCCCGACCCTGCACCAACGAAGAAGGGATCGGCAGGGCTGTCAGAGAGCGTGTGGTGTGGGAGACCAGCAAGTTCAGGAGGGCCGATCTACTGCTCCTGAGAAAGACTGAGGAAGGACAACCCGTTGTAGTAGTAATGTGCTCAGTAATGTGCTCGGGCTAACAGGAGGTCCCATTTCCACTGCCCAGGGACATCCTCACCATCACTGGAGTCAGAGGACATATGGGTTACCTCGACCAGCAAACCTTGGGGGGGGCGGGACGGGGGGGGGGGGGAGGCTCGCTGTGAGTGGCAGGCGACTTCACTGTCCACAGCTGCTGTGTGAGTAAACAGCAAAGGATTCCCGTAGAGATGGGAACTGTTGTCTTTGTTGAGTATCAAGCAGTGGAGCAAGAAAAATGAATATGGACTTTCAACATCTGCTCTACCTTGCGCACACACACACACACGCACACACACACACACACACACACACACACACACACACACACACACACACACACACACACACACACACACACACACACACACACACACACACACACACACACACACACACAAAGACACAAAGACACACACAAACGTTTGTTCTCACACACACACCTGTGTAAAAACACTGACCAAAACTTACAAACTTAACAGCCAAAAATATGATCCATCCCATTCAAAGAAATCTTAAATCAGGCACTTATTGGGTTCAATTTATGTGGAGTTCATCCATGAGACATTGTAGATATTCTGCCAAGAGAATAACAGGTTTGGAACAAGTACAAAAAGGGTTAAATATCCAAGCACCCACGGCACAAATCCTTGATTCCAACTGAAATGATCCAGAGGCATGAAAGAGACAGAGCAACAGAGAGACAGAGAAATGTATCTTCTTCCTAAAGATGTTCCACTGAGGTTTGCTGAAGAAGGGTCTGGTTTATGAGAGACTTTTAAACTGCAGTTTTGTAGAAAACAGACATGATGTTTGATAGGATTTAAAGGAGCTTCTAAGCCTGTGTCAGTTAGTGGGAGTCTTCAGTCGGCAACATAAAGAACACTTCTGCTCTTGTCTCAGACTCCATGACTGATCCTGAGTATCTATTGGTATCGTGTTCGCACACACCTTTAAAATCCCAAACTTTTTTATTGAAAGAAAATTCACCAGTTTCTCCGTCAGCATTGACAATATTTTTTTTTTTTTCTTCTTCACTTATGAGTTTCTCAAATCAAGATTCTACTGTTCACTTAGGAATGGCACTTTCACAGATGGTTTCTATTCATTTCCCCCCAAAGAACCCCAGCAGACAGGAATTAACTTAAAACTACGCATTGGCGTTCAGAAACAAAGCCTTGAATTAAAAGACTCATATTTTTTCTCTTATGTTTAGTTTTTGATATAAACTGGACATCATGTTCACGTTAAAATGTGTTTTGTTTGAATGTGGGCTACAGGGGTCTGTTATGTAAATTGTTGAAATGATCACATATACATATTCCATTTTATTTTTGTCTCTGTGGAACATTTTGTACGTCGACCAAAAAACTGACATTTTCACATGTAAAGGATATCCAAGTTGGAAAACCATTGTTTATTTCTAAGGCAGCAGAACAATCCATATGTTTGACCAATAATTACCTTTGTTATACTGCTGTCTCAGCACTGTATACACATGTATGTCTGATTCTGATACTCTGCCAAAATAATTGACCTTTCATTTTGATTGTTCATTGGTTTCAACCATACACCACCATATCACTGTGCAGCAAAGCCTATCATGGTCCAAAATAATGATGCACTTATATCGCACTTGAGACAAATTGTTACTTCAAATTAAAATCCCAATGCGAGTTAAATCCCAAAGTTTTCATAATCAAGTTACCATCCTGAGAAGTTTGCCTGACACTGACCTCATGCGATGTTTTGTCTGTCTGCTCGGCTGTAATGTAAAGTTAATTACTGCAGGGCAAGATCCCAAGACTCTGGGTTTAGATCAGCCCATGCATAAAGAAACAGAAATGTAGGGCCGAGAGTGGGAGAGAGTGAGATAGACGTTAGGATAAGGGACAGATAGAGAGGGAGAGATAGAGAGTGAGAGAGAAAGCGATGGCAATATGAACGCGCGGTCAAATCAAAGGCAACCTAACTAAATTTGACAGTTAAAATCTAGCAAGCCCATATCTGTTTGGATAGTCTGGTGAATTATGCAAACTCTCATTTTCTGTCCTGTCATCCAGTCAATTGGAAAATCCCACGCTGGCTCTTCAGGGACGGAGGCCAGTGCTTTTGAGCAACAAGAGACCCTACGGGAAATGATTTGTGTGCGTGTGTCAGTGGGTAATGCTTTTGGCAAATTGTAAATAAGTAATAGTGAAAAGTTTAATTTATACAGTAAATTATTGTTATTTTGTATGTGAATGGGATATAAACTATCTTTTGTATAAGTGAAGTATCTTTGTAGTTTTATTTAATGTGACCTTGTTGCAAATTAAACACTGTATGCATGTTTCTTAAACCTGTACCATTTCACATTATTCCATTCATTCATTTTTCATTTGGTTTATAAATAAAATGAAAGACCTACCTCTATATTCTAGATGCTTAACAAACGTTGGCCAGCCATTAATTGCGTAGCACTTATCTACAACAGATGCTCCATCAGCAGTTATTGATGGAGCTTTAAACTCAATGACACACATAAGCATATATAAGATGTGAAATCACTGTTTCTTCCAACGTTGATTTGCTCAGTTTTGTATTATTCAGTAACATATGGTTTAAATGTAAGATGGATTTAAACCCTGTCGGCTAGGCCTTCTGGAACATAAACAAGGGAATTCGCTTTTTTAATCCTCAACAATTCTGTCCATAACATTATGGACAGAAAAGTATAACACAACACTTTACACTGACTTAGACACTAAAGCCTGCCTAATTAGCATGCCTTTCCATTCACACCAACACATGTTCATGTAAGCAAACTTAGAGACATATTTAGCGCACACACACACACACACACACACACACACACACACACACACACACACACACACACACACACACACACACACACACACACACACACACACACACACACACAGCACACCCTTTCAATTATCTTGAGCGAAATTCTCATCAGACATGTTGAATGAGTCCCAGACTGTTTGGAGGAGTACAAACCCAGAGGGGGGCATCAGAGGCTCCCCCACCCCCCTGGGATGAGGTCAACCAGGCAACCTGCACATTTAACTGCAGGGGGGGTGGCAAACAGCATGGGGCAGCCAGCCCTGCAATTGGATTAACATGACTGAGAAACCCCGAAAACAAGGGAGGATGTGCAATACTCCGAAACATTTGTTATAGTTTAGTGTAATAGCAGCATTCGTCGATGAGAGGTATTTCTTTCATCTCCAAGGTGCTATGACAATGGTAAACCATAGCAAAGCCTGTTGGCTATGCGTCATTGGCTGCGTGCCAGAATTGATGCACAGAGAGGAAAACACTTTAGTGGCCAAATAATTACAAAGTCTATTCAAACTGGACTATTTGGGAACATTTATGTTGCCAATTTATTTACCAAAGAAAATAACAATTTCCTTACTTGTTTACCAAGTATAATATACAATAGGCTACTTAAACTAGGCCTACTTAAAACTCAACATCCGACGTGAACTGTGGTCTACGACTGCCCTCTAGCGGTCGAATTGATTGACAAAAGAAAGGACTACAAATGTCGCCGTCGCGCCGAAAGGTCGTCACCGTGACGTTTATTCAGTCATCAGGCAACATGGCAGCCTCCGTCAGACTGCTTGTCCGGAGGGTACCCAGGACTCACAGAAATCTGATCAGTACTGGTCGGTTAAAGACGTCAAGTGACTCCGAATCGCTCTCAGGGTGTCGTGTGTTCAGCCATGCCGCTGGAGAGAAAAGTACGCATTTTGGCTTCGAAACGGTGCCGGAGGCAGAGAAGGCAAAGAAAGGTAATGCGTTACTTCTTTACCCCTCCGTCCTTTAGGTAAGACCTCAATCTTTGCGTTTATGTAGTTCTAATTGGTTGCCAAATCCTCCTTCTCATTTATTTATGTATCTATCTGTCTCTCTATTTCTCCATCTCTTAATTTCTCTCGTTCTTGTTTACTTTTCTTTTTTGTTTTCCATCCTCTTCCAGTTTACCAGGTCTGTGAATTTGTTTTCCATCTTCTTCCAGTTTACCAGGTGTTTGAGAGCGTGGCCCATAACTACGACGTGATGAATGACGCCATGAGTCTAGGTGTGCACCGGCTGTGGAAGGACACGCTGTTGCATGTCATGCACCCGCAGCCCGGCGCGAAGCTACTGGATGTGGCCGGTGGAACAGGTTTTGGACATTTTTTAATTTTTATTTTATTAAAACCACTTCCTGTGCTCATGATATTGCATTATCATTCTGCCCTACTTGTGCAGCCCACTCCCCTTGTGCCTACTCAGGACTACTCTTACTTACTTCCTTCCTGCCTTCCTTCCTTTCTCGTGTCCTAGGAGACATTTCCTTGCGTTTCCTGGACTACGTCCGCTCCCAGCAGGGGAGGCGGCGGCGGCAGGTAGTGCGCTCCATGCAGACGCCGTCGTGGCAGGAAATCTCTGAGAAGTATTCGTCCGCGGCGGAGGAGGGCGAGGAACAACGGGAATCGTGTGCCGTGGTCTGCGACATCAACAAGGAGATGCTTAAAGTGGGCAAGCAGAAGGCGGAAAGCATGGGCCTCACCGCTGGTAATTCCTACAGAGAGGCAATAGGATGGTAGTGGTACTATTTTTGTCGGGCAGGACCTGGTGGTCCGGAAAACACAGAGATGATGGTTCCATCCTCTGTGGCTGTGTTTAGTAAATCCATTATATCAGTGTGTAACTGCTTAGATCTTTAATTTGACTTGTTTGATTTAACGTATCAAACATACGTTGGTTAATATAGTGTGTGTGTGTGTGTGTGTGTGTGTGTGTGTGCGCGCCACTAGGACTCTCCTGGGTAACGGGTGATGCCGAGGAGCTGCCCTTCGCCGATGACCATTTTGACGTGTACTCCGTGGCCTTCGGCATCCGTAACGTCACCCACATCGACCAGGTAACCCAGGTCCACATTAAACAATGTCGGTCTGTGTGTAATGGCTCTGATTGTTGGCAGGTCTGTCCGGTTACCTTACTAGGCCTATGAGTCATGACGGTAACGGTCACACTTTTATCCCTTTTTTATAGAGTTGAGCCTGAATTATAATTATTTGTAAATATCTGCTGCCGGTACGCAGTGGGTCTCCTTGCATTTGTTACGGGTTCTAGGTCCATGATTCTGAACGTAGCCGACCAGAATGCACCTGTTAATGTTAGTGACATCTGGGATCTACATTCGGTAAAGGGGATATGTCATAAGAAAGAACATGCATGGGAGTGTCCTGACTTAAGTGAACCAAAAACATAGCAGGAAAGAATAACCTGGCCATCGGTCGTATTCCCGTTTTCTTAGAGGTGCACTTCATGTATGGGCGTTGTGATGTCGAGACCTAACATTCCTTTGCTGAAGTATAATTTGGCTACAGCTGATTATGTTAATTTAATCCTCCCTGTGCATTGCTCTGTAAAGTTGCCTCGTCGATTCTCTTCTCCTCGGGTGTGTTGTAGGCACTACAGGAGGCCTGGCGAGTGCTGAAACCTGGGGGAAGGTTCCTGTGCTTGGAGTTCAGCAAGGTGACCAACCCTGTGTTGGCGAGGTGAGAGACAGAGAGTGGGATGCCTTTCAAAGGCCTGCTAATGATGAAACGCCATGCTCGTTAGCTTTTTAATTATATAATAATCCTGGATTCAATTCACTATTCTAAGTAGGCACATTACATATTATACACAAAGCAATGTACTCTAGAAAACGTCATACATGCTACAATTTATCATCACTTATTATTAATTATCACCAGCAGTTCAACTTTCTAGTTGATTAACTTTTAGCTAACTCTAGCTAACTTAGTTTTCCACAAATACCGTCTTATACCATATATAAATATGGTGAATTGTCATGAAGGTATAAAAAAAACAACTAATTTTCAATATTAATATATAATGTTGGCGACAGTCACAAACGTACACAGAGTGCAGGTTTAACATGAGTCATTCTTGAGTCTTCCCTCCACAGTAAAAATGTGTTTGGTCTTCTTCCGTAGGCTTTATGACGCATACAGTTTCCAGATGATCCCAGTGTTGGGAGAGGTGATCGCAGGAGACTGGAGGTCTTACCAGTATCTGGTAGAGAGCATTCGCAAGTTCCCTAATCAGGTGAGTCCCCTTCTTCACCTGAGTGACTTTTATAAAATTCCTCTTACTTTCAATGCACCTCCTACTTTATCTTTTTCCTTTTCTTATTTTTCTTGTTCTCGAATAGTTTAATTTCCGCTAACGCAAAGATCCCTGTTTGTTGTTTCGGCAGGAAGAGTTCAAAGGGATGATCGAGGAGGCCGGCTTCTACCATGTCAAATATCACAATCTCACTGGGGGCGTGGTAGCCATACACTCAGGCTTCAAGCTGTGAGAGGAAGAACTCTTACTATGGTCCACAGTACCTGACATACGCTGGCTACTGAGCAGGTGGAGCACGACGGACTGGCTGCTGGTTCCCCTGACCTGATGGTACCCTCGTATTTTCGTGGGACCCCCCCAATTGCTCAGCTCTTAGCACACAGCACGCGGATCTTCTGACATCTTATAAACACTATTTATTGTTATGGATACTTTTTTTTCCGTTGATCCTGGAAAATGTATTTTATTAATGAAGATGCAATAACAAAATAGACGTCATCTGCATCAATACATGGAGGCAGAAGAATAACATGCACATTGTCTGTTAAACTGCAATGAATTAAACATTTATTCCTTGGCCTTTTTCAAATAAATTTGATTCGTTTTGTTCAGATGTTTGCAAGGGCCGCGGGAAGTCAGTCCGAGTGGGGGGGGGGGGGCTGAGAGAGAGTATATAATGACGTCATAATAAATGCTGCGCAACATCCATTGTTTACAGAGACGAGATGACGGGTGACGTCACATTCAGGGCTCCGCTCTGATAAACACTCTACTGGTGTGTAAAAAGAGTTCTGCCAACTAGCCACTGTTATTCACAAACGTCTACGTCAGCCTACACAGTCAATGTTCTGATTAAAATGAAATTATATGGTAAATATCATTAAAAAAAGGGTGGATGGCAATAATTTAATGAAAAATCATGATAAAATTATATATAAAAAAAAAAAAAGTTGATTTGTTCAGAAAACTTTCTCACTTGCAGTTACAGCCAGGGGCCGCAAGGGGGGGGGTGCTGCAGCACCCTAAGCACCCCCACTTCCCGCGTCCCAAACACTTTTTATTGGTCGTCATGAAAAAAACATAAGGGGTAACACCGTCGATATTTATCAAATAAAACATAGGGGCTAACACTGTTTTTCTTTGGTCGTCATGAAAAAAAACACAAGGGGTAACACTGTCGTTTTTATCAAATGAAGTATGAGGGGTAAAACTTGTCTTTGTCAAATAAAATATAAGGGGTAACACTGTCGTTTTTTATCGGTCGTCATGAAAAAAACATAAGGGGTAACGCTGTCGATATTTATCAATTAAGACATAGGGGGTAACACTGTCGTTTTTATCAAATGAAACATAAGGGGTGACACTCGTTTTTCTTTGGTCGTCATGAGAAAAACCATAAGGGGTAATGCTGTCGATATTTATCAATTAAGACATAGGGTGTAACACTGTCGTTTTTATCAAATAAAACATAAGTGGTAACACAGTCGTTTTCTTTGGTCGTCATGAAAAAAACCATAAGGGGTAACACTTGTTTTTATTGGTCGTCATGAAAAAAAACATAAGGGGTAACACTGTTGTTTTTTAATGGTCACCATGAAAAAAAACATAAGTGGTAACACTGTCGTTTTCTTTGGTCGTCATGAAAAAAACCATAAGGGGTAACACTTGTTTTTATTGGTCATCATGAAAAAAAACATAAGGGGTAACACTGTTGTTTTTTATTGGTCGTCATGAAAAAAAAAAAAGGGGTAACACTGTTGTTTTTTTATTGGTCGTCATGAATAAAAACATAAGGGGTAACACTGTTGTTTTTGATTGGTCGTCATGAAAAAAAACATAAGGGGTAACACTGTTGTCTTTGTCAAATAAAATATAAGGGGTAACACTGTCGTATTTTTTCTGTCGTCATGAAAAACCCATAAGGGGTAACACTGTCGAAATGTATCGATAAAACATAGGGGGTAACAGTTTGTCCTCTTTAAAAATTCCTGAATAATGCATCGCAGTGCACCGAATTGTTGCTTACAGCTTCAAGAAGCCCCAGCACATGTGTATGATATTCCCACAGAATAAGTACAAGATGGGTTGTGGGTCTGGTGTAGAGTGTATTCACCATTTGATTGCCCTAAACATTACTGCAAGTCTGGTAAATTTCTTCATAGTTTTACGGTTTGGTTTTGGGTTATGTGGCTAGGGCCAGGGGTACAATTGGTTTGGATTAAGGGTTTGCTTTTCAGTCCAAGGGTTGGGATTAGGATAAAGGGGTTCCTATGGGTTCGGTTTTAAAGGTTTGGGTTCTTGTTAAGGGTTCTTATTCATTGGGTTTTAGGTTTTGGAACTACCGTTGGGGATTCCTATTCGGGTTTGGTTTTTGGGTAAGGGTTCCATCTTTTTTCTTGTATTCTCTTTCTCCATTATATTTCTCCTTTTCCCGATTTCTCGTTCTCTCGTATCTCTCGTATTTTCTTATTATCTTTTTGGAGTTTCTTGTCTCCATATTTTCTGATCTTTTGGTGGATCTTTGGTTCTCTCTAGCTTTTTTCTTGTCCTTTTTTGGGACTTTTTTAAATTTTTCCATATTTTTCTCTCATTCACAATATCTTGTTCCTCGATCTCCATAATCATCTCCTTTCGCCTTTCTTCCCGAATATCATTGTCCCAATTTTTCTCATCATTTCCTTGATTGAAAATTTCTCCATCTTTTTAAAAGTGAAAGAACAGAAAGTTGAGAGGAAAATAAGAAAATCGAATAAGATAGAAAGAGAAAGAAGTGAAAGGAAAATTACAAAAAACACCAAAATATTGGAGAATGAGAAATCCTAAATTGAGAGTAGCCTACAAGAAAAAAGGACGGAGAGTTTGAGGAATGTAGAACATTTTGAAAGAACATCAAGAGAACAAAAAAAAGGGAAATAATGATTTGGAGGGACGATGGAGGGAATAAGGAATTGAGATAAACGAGAACAAAGAGTGAGAATGAGAAGAAAGATGAAGTTAATTGAGAAATAAGATGGAGAGAGAATTTAGAAAAATATCACATAAACAAATATATTAATATCAAACTCATATATTACCAATTCCTCCAACATCATATCTCAAACCTGTCTCTCTAAGTCCATTTAGGTCATATTGGTATAGTTGGACAAATAGCTCTGCATTTTGAACTCACATGTCATATCCACTAGTATCTTTATATATATATATATATATATATATATATATATATATATATATATATATATACATTATATAATAGTGAACTATAGGGGATCCTTGATCCATAACCTCACCCTAGAACCAAAAATTAACCCAGACCCTTTGATTTTTTGATAGACTCAAACCCCAACCCTAAAACCAAGCCACACTCCGAAAGTCAACCACTAAAGCAAACTCTACCCCTAAAACCAATCCTAAAAGTAAACCCTAGAAGCAGACCCAAAGACCAAACCTTACGCTTTTGATGTGTTGATGATGCCCTGCAGATATCCATAAATGTTAACCATTTTATCTACTTATTATTTCTACTTCAATAGTCTTTTTACCTTTAAGGGTTGCCCAATTTATTATATAACCCTTAAGGTTATTTCCTTTATTTATTTAAAGCTCTTTTTTTTCTCTTTCTTTTTTTTTAGAGGCGCGCAGCAGTGATTTCCCCCTGGCACCACCAGATGGCGCCAGGGGATCCTTGATCCCAAAACTCATCCTAAACCCAAAACTAAGCTGTGAAACTATCCCGAATAGCAAACCCTAACCCTCGAACCAAAATCTAAGGCCTGAACCCTGAAACTAACTGAAAACATCAACCCTAAAACTAAATGCTAAAACCAAACCCAAAATCCAACCCTAACATAAAACCAGACACTAACTCTAACCCTGTAAACCAAACACTAACCCGACAACCAAACCCTAAAACTAAAACCAAACACTAACCCAACAACCAAACCCGAACTCTAAACTCAAACACTAACCCTCATACCAAACATGGAACCTCAAAACAAGTTTGTAGGGTGGACAGGTACTCCCAAGTAAAAAATAGGAATAGTTGTGACTCAAAACTATTCCTACTATTCTTTTTACTTACCTTACAACTTGTGAGGTAAACCCAACTGGAGTTTGTAGAGCAACCAGTGCTTTGAAACTCATAACATGTTATCACACTCGAGCAGATGTTACAGCACGACTGGAGGATTTTGGGTAATTAAGTGAATTCATAAAAATGTGTTGTTTTATCTCAGCAGGGATCATTAAAATTACAATTTTCTATAATCAGTAGAAAAAAAATCAAGAAACATACCGTATTCCAGAATCTGATAAAATGTCTGATACAAACAAACTATCCTTTCTTTTCAAATTTCTCTGGAAATTGCAGATCTTGATCATCCTCAAGAATACAATAAAAATAAGAGAAAATAAAAAATAAACTGAAAAGTTTTTTAGGAATCTGATTTAAAACTCACTGTATGAAAGACACACATTTACAACTCACAGTAAAATAAGTTACAACATAATAATAAACGCCACAATAGTTGCAATACAATTGAATACTATGATATGAGTTTCAAATACAATGCAATACATTTAAATGTGTGCATGTAAATTGAAAACATTACTCTGTGAGGGAAGGGCTTGGGGGGTAGGGCCCAGCAAATGGCATCGGTCATGCCAGAGTCACTTCTACGATCGATTGTTGATGGATGGCTGTGAGGATCAATGACATTGGCCTGTGTAATAGTGCATGAAAGGGTTTCATCGCAAAATGGCTTATAAGAATTTAAAAAGAACGGGTTCTGTTTGTGTGTGTGTGTGTGTGTGTGTGTGTGTGTGTGTGTGTGTGTGTGTGTGTGTGTGTGTGTGTGTGTGTGTGCGCGTGTGCGTGCGTGTGTGTGTGTGTGTGTGGGTGCGCGTGTGCGTGCGTGTGTGTGTGTGTGTGCGTGTGTGAATGGGGAGAGTCAGGGTCTATGAGGTCTTCATGTGACAGCACAGCTCCAGGGCGGCTGGATGTCACATGATCAAACCATCTTTATTCACAAGATAATAAAGAAATAAAATAAAGATTTAAATTGCGTTTGCATGCATGCGTGCGTGCGTGTGTGTGTGTGTGCGTGTGTGTGTGTGCGTCTATAAAACACAACTAGGACAGGCGGACGTCGAGGACACCCAGAGGTGACCTGATATCAGGGAGTCAGTTGATTTGCGGAGGACGAATTCTTCTGGGAGAGCAAGCTGCTCTGACATATTATATACTATAGATTATATGATATTATTATCGTATTT
>NC_079417.1:5323627-5356127 GCF_026213295.1 Gadus chalcogrammus
AACAAGCCTGTTAGCCTAGTGCACATGCAGTTCTTACTTCATTGCTTAAAACTATTAAAGACTTATTTACTTACCCACATTTCTTACCAGGGTTTGATAAAGGGCATTTAATCTAAAATGGGAAGTGCCTTCAATTAGGAAGGGTAAAGGGGTGAAATGCTTGTTACAATTACAATTAGCAGAAGCTTTTATCCAAAGCGACTTACATCGGTTAATACACACATTGACGGCAGAGTCAACCATGCAAGGCGACAGCCAGCTCGTCAGGAGCAGTTAGGGTTAGTGCCTTGCTCAGGGACACATCAACACTCAGCTAGGAGGAGCTGGGGATCGAACCAGCAGCCTTTCGGTTACAAGCTCTACCTCCTGAGCTAAGCCGACCCTCCGCTTGTTGACATCTCCACTCACAGACAACATTTCACTGAACCCAGTAAAAGTGGAGCTACTCTGACTAATTATAAACCAATCAACATTCACCAAACGGAAATCCCCATGAAACCTCAAACACAATGGAAGCTAGATTGCCTCAAAGACAGGGACACGGAATCTGAGGATAGTAGGACAGCGAGGAGGAGCGATGGGGAGGGGAGAGAGTGAAGGGTGCGACATGGAGAGAGATGGAAGTTGGATGGGTGGGAGGGAGTGAGATGTACAGACAATGAAAGGTCTAATCATGAATGTCAAAGGGAAAGTTTACAATTGGCCACATACTTAAGCTCTTGAACCCAGTGACAGAAGATAGAAGATTAACTGTAAATAGGGTGTGTTTTTGTGTAGTGAATGTGTTTGTGCGGTTTTGTGTTAGCTGCGGTATAGGGTTTCTCGTTGTTGTGCTGCATTTTGTCTGATTTAGCCTGATGATATAATGATAAATTGCCATTTCAGGAGGTGAATGTGTTTGTTTGTCTTTCTATTTGCATATTAAATGTGACATGAGTTATGGTTGTCATTATAATATCACTGACGCAAAGACTTTAATTTGACCGCATAAATAAATGACAGAATTTTCTCTCTTGTAATTCTAAGAGAGATTTAGGCGTTCTTTAGATTACTGAGTTACTAAAATCATGATTTATAAATTTAGCTTTTGTGGTTCATTTATCATTATTGAACCTGCATGTGACTTTTAAATAGTCAACTTAACTTATCGTTAAATCTTTTCGACAATCTTTTTAACGATTATAATAATCGTTAAGATGATCTTTAAAACTTTAAATTAATCATTATATTCCTAATGGGAAGGGATGGTATGTGGCAAGATTTGGCCGGTGGCGACACATCAGTTGGATGCATCCTTCTACACGAATTACAGGAACAATTGTACTCATTAATGGAGAAAGATTGGAAAAAAACTATTGTATGGCCACTTATAGGATATATACAGCCCACACTTGTCTGAAAAAAATCCAATCCACCCTTTTAAAGTGGTATCTGCCTTAGATCCATACCCTTCTTATTTGTGTCTAAGGAAATTAACCCTATGGTATATAAAAATATATAGATCCGTGACTTTAGCGCAGGTAACTGCACAAAACCTTGCCATCCTGACAGTGTTCTTGCCGTGCCTGTCTGCTGTTGCGTTGCCCAGAAACCTGTCTATGTAGGGCATTCTTCCCCTTCCCCTATCTGGAGGACAGAGGAGGAGATAGAGAGGCAAGGAAAGGGAGGCTTGGAAGAACGAGAGAGAGAGAGAGAGAGAGAGAGAGAGAGAGAGAGAGAGAGAGAGAGAGAGAGAGAGAGAGAGAGAGAGAGAGAGAGAGAGAGAGAGAGTGAGAGAGAGAGAGAGAGCGGGAGAGAGAGAGAGGGAGAGAGAGAGAGAGAGAGAGAGAGAGAGAGAGAGAGCGGGAGAGAGAGAGAGAGAGAGAGAGAGAGAGAGAGAGAGAGAGAGAGAGAGAGAGAGAGAGAGAGCGGGAGAGAGAGAGAGAGAGAGAGAGAGAGAGAGAGAGAAAGCTGTCGGTCAGCTTTACTGCAAGAAGAATATTTCTATAAAACCTTGAACTCTTATCAGAAAGATAAAGGAGAGACAAGCGCGTTAAGCAGCAACGGCCCTCTTGGACAGGATTTTTGGACTTCCTTCTCGGTCGGGGGCTCCACTAATAACCGGCTAACAACCAGGGCTCCTATTTAGCTAAGCAGCTCACAGCTGGTGCAGATGCCATGAAAATACATCAAGAAGACAACAAAGAGGGAGCTGACCCACTAATGAAATATCTTCCCTGGCCACAGTCCTCCATAATACCCAAGAGGCTAGCAGGACATGATCTTCTCAGCCATCTGAAACAAACACAACAAGATAAAGACAGTGATCCACTTCATATGGATCAGTCTTTGTAGTGGAGGTGCAAGAGGCCAAGTTTACCATACATGGAGTAGGATAATGTATAATATATAGCATAATGTGCATAATAGCATATTGTGCTCATGAGATATGAAGAGGTCATCGACCAAGGGGACACTGCTGCCGCAGGGCGTTGATGAATCGGCTCGTAGCCGTGGCCCGCAGATGAATATCTTCAAATGGATTGATGCTATGCTAAGCACAGTATACTTTATTTACCATAGGTTGGCAGTGGCCATAGTGTTTGACTCAGCCAAAGTGAAAGAGTACAATCCCGATGTTAACAAGCCTATCTGTAGACATCCATGGGTGTGATGCAGCTCCTAAATGCTGCTTATTTCATATTTTCTTTTGTTACCTGTACATTTCTCTTTGGATAGGGGTGAAGGTTAAACATAAAAGACAGGATGAGGGAGATATAGGACTTCGAAAAGACATCAAATGAGATTTGAGTCCAAATAATGTCTAAGTCAATTGGAACCCCAGAACTATTGCTTTGAATGTTGGGTACTGACTTAAAGTATATTTTCCCCCTTACTCGTCCTGACAGTCTGATGGTCCGGTTGCATGGCAACGGCGTATTGTTACACGTTAGCGTGGAGCCGTTTTATCAGAGAGACATAGAGGGGGAAGAGGGGGAAGAATGAACACAGTTCACTTCTCCTAGTATGGTTAATCTCATGATGAATCAGCCATGAATGTCAGACTTTATTTGACCAGAATGGCCCAGAAAATCTATAGGATCTCAACAATTTTCTCTTCACTTAACCAATCTTCTGCCCTCAGGTAGAAGCTTTAGATTCCCAGAGCCTGAACAGATTAAAATCCTCTTCTTTACCCGGGCCGGCAAGAGTCTGAAAGCGGCTGTAGATAGGATTGAGAATTGTAAAGAAAGATACTGAGGAGAAAAGTTTGGAAAATAAACAACCCAATAAAAACAGCCTGTCTCTCTTTAGGAGCGGTCCTGAATCTAAATTGTTTCCCACAGTGGGCTGGGGCTGTCAATCAGAACAGTCACAATAGATATTCCCACATAGCATTTCACTAATAGCTTACGGATGGCAATTTCATTTTACACTCACACACAAAAGGATACAAACCTTTTTGTAACCTTTTATCATCTCAATTGTATCACTCTGCAAATAACAAGTTTCTTTGTTAGTCGTTGTTGTTTACCGTCCGCAATGTTTAATGTTCGGTATGGTGGACACAGTCGTTTGTTCACGACTGTTTTTCTTCAGGACAACGAGGTTGATCAGACAGGGGGGAGAGTGAGTCACCCTGAAGTGCGTGGGCCGTGGGGGGCGGTCTGGGGGTCAGGGTCGACGCCGGCGGGTTACATAACAGAAACGACTGTAACCTATTCAACCCAGACGAGTGACTCATCGTGAACACGCCATAACCTTTCACATTTAGAAGGTGGAGCCCCGTCTGGATTACAGCCCATACCTCTTCCCTCATTCCTCCTGATCCTACTGTTTACCGTTTATTGACAGAACACACTTTGATCATAATTCTAACATCCAACATCCAAAATGCAATTACAGTGAACTCAGATACAGGTCATCAAGGAGCAGGTGTCGGGTTCGGGCAAATTGGTCATGGATGCCTGCAGACAAACTGTGGACATTCGGGGATAAAACCCAGAAACGTTCAACTGTGAGTCGAAATGCATATAGTCTCTCCCCACTGTCCTATCCTGACCTCCTATAGTGGCAGCTGTGTTAGGCTGCCGTCAGGGACCGGCCACTGGGAAACGGGCATGTTCATACAGGATAAAGTGGCAGAAACAATTTGGCTTATTGTCAGCACTTCCGTCTGCTTCCCAGTGTGAAACCTGCTGGTTGCCACGGGAGACGCAAGAGATGACCCTACCAGCTTGCCTGCATCCCCCGACCCATCTGACTCCACCCTGTCTCCCTCCAGTCTCCAGCCAACCTGCTAACCATTTCCTCCACCCTACAACCCACTCCTCCAACTAAAACCCTGTCTTTTCTCCTACATCCCTCTCGCTCCACCATAAAACCCTCTCCTCTCCCCTAAAACCCTCTCCTCCACCCTAAAACCCTCTCCTCACCATACAACCCTCTCCTCCACCCTAAAACCCTCTTCTCCACCCTACAACCCTCTCCTCCACCCTAAAACCCTCTCCTCACCATACAACCCTCTCCTCTTCCCTAAAACCCTCTCCTCCACCCTAAAACCCTCTCCTCACCATACAACCCTCTCCTCCACCCTAAAACCCTCTCCTCACCATACAACCCTCTCCTCCACCCTAAAACCCTCTTCTCCACCCTACAACCCTCTCCTCCACCCTAAAACCATCTTCTCCACCCTACAACCCTCTCCTCCACCCTGAAACCCTCTCCTCACCATACAACCCTCTCCTCCACCCTAAAACCCTCTCCTCCACCCTAAAACCCTCTCCTCCACCCTAAAACCCTCTCCTCACCATACAACCCTCTCCTCCACCCTAAAACCCTCTCCTCACCATACAACCCTCTCCTCCACCCTGAAACCCTCTCCTCCACCCTAAAACCCTCTCCTCACCCTAAAACCCTCTTCTCCACCCTACAACCCTCTTCTCCACCTTCAACCCTCTCCTTTCTCCTACAAGCCTCTCATCCACATTAAAAACATCTCCCACGCCTTACAACCCTCTTCTCCACCCTAGTTTCAACCCTATCCGCCTTAAAACCGTCTCCCTCCACCCCGCTCCCTCCACCCCGCTCCCTCCACCCCTCTCCCTCCACCCGCGACTCCTCCCAAACGCTCCCCGTCCTCCCCAACAGCTCTCAGATCCCGGGGTGATTAGGGAATGTTGATGATGTGGATAAGCGGCTCCATCAGAGGTGTGAAGCCGCTGTCGGCCGCAGCTGCAGGACCCCATCTCAATTACACACTTTGAGACCTCGTCACGCCAACTCGTCACGCAACCGCGGCATGCTCACTCGCAATCGCAGCTCTGCACAGAGTTTACCTTCGTCTATGATAATGGTTAGCTGGGAGGTTCGAGAGGCCCCGGGTGTTTGGTCTAGAATAGATGTTGTTTATTGGGGTAGATTGGGAGAAGATTGTGGATAAACCATGATAAGACGTACTGTCTAAATCCAAGACAGGTTGTTTTGGAGATAAAAAACAGGGAAAACTCTGAGACTTTTGAACCACAGTGGAAGTCGACGGTAAAACTTCACTCTTTAAAAGCAAGTTATTGGATCTATCTCATAATAGTTTCTGCTTTGTTTTATGCCGTTCTATGACAGGGGCAAATTCAGCACTTATCACCCTCCAAGCCTTGTGGAGGGATCCCTCTCCTCTGTTCCTCCTCAAGGCTCCGTTTCTCTTGGAGGAGTATCTCCTTGTCCTTTAGAGGGCTTAAGCAGACTAGTGGCCTAGATGCGCCGTTTGAGAAGTTTGTGAGGTTGCTTACAACCGCAGAGGAATAAACCAGAGTGGCCTGCTTATACCATATCTACCAACAATGGCTAGATATATGTAACATTCATCGTTCCTTTATCAATTAGGGCATTTAGCAGACGCTTTTATCCAAAGCGACTTACATCGGTTAATACACACATTGACACACCGACGGCAGAGTCAACCATGCAAGGCGACATCCAGCTCGTCAGGAGCAGTTAGGGTAAAGTGTCTTGCTCAGGGACACATCGACACTCAGCTAGGAGGAGCCGGGGATCGAACTAGCAACCTATCGGTTACAAGACAACTGCTCTACCTCCTGAGCTAAGCCGCCCCAGAATTATTCAAATAAAAATATTCTTCAGCGGCACTTTTAGTATATTGTTTCTAGGTTGTAAAGGAAAAGTCGTGTTGATAGTTGATGTTGACGTTGGATTTGTTTTGCATTGAACAAGAAATATCAGAGTGCAGCTGTGTCTCGTTAGTGAAGAATAACGTTACTAACAGGATCAAGATCGCTGCGGCATCATCTCGAGCAGTTAGGGACTGAGGGAGAGTGAAGACGTGAGCATAAATGGGGGTGGCTCTAGGTCAAGTCTCCTGTCTCAGCACGTGGGGCTTCGGAAGGGCTGTTGGTGGAATCGCCTGGGCAGGTGTTATTAACACAGCCGTCGCCACCCCTGACTAAACAACCAAGAGAGAAGGAAGCCTCCCACCTGCACCCACCTGTCCAAATCAATTAAGATTGAGGCTCAGTGTGTGTATGTGTGTGTGTGTGTGTGTGTGTGTGTGCGTGTGTGTGTGCGTGTGCGTTGGTGTGTGCGTGGGTGCAAGCATATTAAAAGTTACGCTGAAGAATCACAGCACACACAGGCAACAACCCGTCATTCATGAGGGTCGCTACAGTACAGGTTTGAGTATTTCTGCTGTCGTGTGCTAGAAGATAAAATAAGGTGAAAAGTATAATGTGGAGCTGTACCTCAGTCGCAGGGAGTACAGAGCAGGGACATCACAATAACTACAAGCCATGGGGTTGACTCCCTTAATCCAAGGATCATCCCAGTCATTTACCCTGGGGCTGAGACAACACATACAGCTTTTAGAGATCCACTCTGAAGCCTGTTCTTTATTCAAGAATGGGCTCATATCTATTTTTCTTCTTCAATAACTGTAACCCAATTGTTTTCTTATTGAACTGTGGAAAAGCCACACCCACACAAACACACACACACACACGCACACGCACGCGCACGCGCACGCGCACGCGCACGCACACACGCACGCACGCACGCACGCACGCACGCACACACACGCGCACGCGCACGCGCACGCGCACGCACGCACACACACACACACACACACACACACACACACACACACACACACACACACACACACACACACACACACACACACACACACACACACACACACACACACACACACACACACACCTTTCCTGCCAAAGTATGAAAATATACACATGAACTATTTGTCTGTGTGCTTGTGTTTGTGTGTATTTGTATGTGTGTGTTTATTTAGGCCCACAAATGGAAATACATGCAACCTACATTAACACACAGATATAGATATACAGCGCCACACACACATACACAGATAAACATAAACATTTACACAATCAATTCACACTCGCTGAGTAGACATGCTGAGCTGTGGGATTAAGGGGAGAACAGAGATAGTGACGTCAAGAGAGAGAGAGAGAGAGAGAGAGAGAGAGAGAGAGAGAGAGAGAGAGAGAGAGAGGAAAGAGTGAGAGAGAGGAAAGAGTGAGAGAGACAAGAGCCAGAGCCAGAGGTAAATAAAAAGAGCGGAAACAGCGAAAGATTGAAGGAATATTATTTCGTATCTAATTTTACTTTTCCACCTTGGCGTGTCCTCAAAAGAAGTCTCTCTTCATCAAGTTATATCTTCAACAATTTAGCATATTGGTTTTCATGGTAAAGCCTTACTCTAGCCACTATCTATCAATGCAACATAAGTGCCTAATATCTTGTTCATCTTCCTCATCGTCATGGTAGATAGTCCTACTTAAAGCTGGAATAATACATGGGCCACATTTAAGAGGATGCGGTGTCACTGACAATGTGCTGGGAGCAGAAAGCCTCTGACAGACAGAACCATAAATCACGTCCGGAGTGACGTTCACCACGCATGAAAATTTCATTTCAGGAAGGAGCACGTGAACGCTGGCGGAGAAATTTCAAAGCCTGTGCCAACGAGATCAGGGTCTATGGCTGCGGAAGAGGAGCCTAAATTTAACTCAGTCACGATGTCTTGTCTGAGAGTTTGTTTTTAGAGTGGCGCGTAGGAGGACGAAGAGCAGCGGGAGTATGAGACTAGGGAAATATCAAGGAACAATTCTCAACCCCATCAAGCTCTTACTATCAATACCCTGAACCAAACTATTTCTTCACTCACTTTACTATCTTCAGAGAAGAGTCGAGTGGGATACCGAAAAGTACAGATTAAATGAGTAGAGTAATAGTAGAATAAAATAGAATAGAGCAGAATAGAGAAGAGAGTGGAGAAGAGTCAAGTACAATAACATGATGGGGAACATAATTACATTTCCCTGAGGTGAACTTTGGTGATGAACATGAGGTTCCCATCATGGGACCATTAATCGTTTTAACCTGCAGACAGGGAACCAGATCATCTCATAAGAACACTGCAAGCGAGGTCAGTGCTGGGGGCATTATCTCTCATTATCTTGAGGGATAATCAGAGAAATATCAGCATAACTTCTTATAATAATCGGGTAAATAATACATTTTGAAGCCCAAAAGGTGTATTTACTGGCTAGATTAATATGATTGAGGGAATTAGCTACTTATTTTGTACTTTAAATTGTTTTAAACTTATGATAAAGCACACTTGGTCAACTTTATATGAGTCAGCGTTCTGGCTCTTGGCCCTGGCTCGGAGTCATTTGAAGCGAAGGATAGGTCTTTAATGATACCATCAGACCGAGTGGATTTTAATGAGCTGCTTCTAATTTAAAAAACTGACTATTACTCCCAAAAAGCCCAAAATATCCCCTATTGAAGACACCCGCGACCATGTTCTGTCAACGTCTCTCAGTCTTAACAACAACAAAACTTCACTTCATATGGGCAGAGTTGCAATAAACTAAGGTGACCAGATTTCTGAAAGGTAAAACTGGGACATTTGGGGTTGGCAGTCCATATATCAACAAATTACCTGATGTTATTATTTCAGAAATTAAAAAAAGGGGACATATTGAAATTTTGCCTGTTCTCATCATGGTAAATAGTGTACTGTAGTAAATGATTGGGCAATAGCCTTCATGCATTATGGTTTACTCTGATGTATATTAAGCTTTGACAAACCAGACAAAAATATCCAAGGTATGTATTGATAGTCTATTGTTTATAATCGGCCATGCCTGCTTATGGTATAAATTCCCCCGAGAGATCCCCGCTTAGTGAGGTCACGTCACAGCCTCTAATGAGACTAAATACCAATTGTCTTCTTGTCTGTTCATATTTTTTTGTCCCGGTACATTACCGGTACAGATCCAGCCAGCCACAGGCCACCAATAACGGGGCCTGTCCCCGGAGAACTGGGACAGTGTGGTCAGTCACTCTACCATACATGCCATCATGCTAATTTTCTAAAACAAAGCTGAACTAGCTTTTCACGCCAAATTAGTCAGCATCTCTTGGCTTCTCCACTGGAGCCGATTACCTTATTCGTTTCCTCTTGGGTTCCGGTGTATTTTAAGAGCCACAGTGTCGTTTGAATTATTAATTTTCCTGACTCAATAAAACACTCAAGCTCTTTTTCCTGGTGAGGTGGTCAAACAATCCGGAAGAACGTTGAACAAATATAGACCTGTGCTTTGTGCTTGTACACTTTGTTAATTCTACCAAGCTAAAGCAGATATTTTCTTGGTCTGCGGGTCAGAGTAGCAACTGATGACTGGAAGTATGCTCAGTGAGGCTTGTTGAACAGAACCTAACCTCATGCATATTCTAAAAGTGTTTGGTACCGTTCTGTTATTTAGTGTTTATCCGCCGCCTTACAGACTTGCTCAAGAATGTCTACAGGAAGTGGACACTGGAGATTGAACCCAGTACTTTTCGGCTGGGAGTCGAACACCCTACCCTATTGTCTCAAAACATCTGCAGTTGGCCAGTAAGTTCGGCATGGGGATTTTTTTTTCAACCTTAAGGTCGCAGAAATTTTTAAATAACCTCACAGATGTTTAGGGTAATTTCACACACGTTTAGGATAAGGTGGCCAAAGCCAGTGGCGTACTGGTCATCGGGCATACCGGGACAAATCCTGGTGTGCCTCCGCATCGGTGGGCTGTCAAAGAAATCAATAATGTCTTTGCCGGCCCCCTTCTGTGGGGCTTGCAACCTCCAGTCAATCTGGGAGTGAAGGCTGTTGTGCTGGGTGCATGTTCCACACTGGCCGAGCATTCATTTAGTCAATGTGCGTAAACATTAATGCAAAAGAAGCATGCAGCAGTGAGAGGGCCAACGGAAAATTTTAAATAGTAAATTAATGCCTGAAAAGTTATGCGAAAAAAAGGAATCAAGCATCAGAGGCCAAGGATCACAACCATAATTGGCTGTCGTTCACCCTCATTTTCAAGTTGGGGTAAGTTTTTGTCAACGGACAATAAATTAATAAAAAAGTTTTCTGCTATAAACTATAACAATTTCCGTGTTGCACCACCATGATGTAAGAATGACACTAGAACAAGGTAAAGGTAGAACAATGACACTAGAACAAGAATGTAAGGTAGAACAAGGTAAAGTTTACTGGCGGAAGATAATACAAAACAGAACATTGATTCCCAAAGGTTAGGTGCTTCTTAAATAGATGTAGCCTACAATGAAAACATACAATGTTGTCCGTGTTCTTTCTTTAATTAGTTCAGTTCAAGTCAATTACTTACTGTCAATCAATTCAAATCAGCTATAACAAAGCTAATTCTTGTTAAAAACAAAGACTGATAAAGACAATTTAAACCTCTGGAAACGCTAGATTAGTACCTCCGATGTGCTGTTCCAAAAACTCTCAGATGGCGTCTGACACTGAATTGTAGTGAATCGGACACATTACTTTCAGATTGTGCTCCCCCAAAATACAATCAGAGCCCGGCGGGGGAATGTCGCGCCAATCAAAGCCATGTCAATCAATCAACAACACGCCAAGAGAACCGCGCTCCCCGGCCGGGCACAAGTTACAACGTGGCAATCAACCCCCATTCCGTTACTAGCCGACAGATGGCCAGACTGACAGATGGATAAAAAAAATGATCGTTTTGAATGATTGTTCTAAAATGTGGAACATAAAATTTGGCGCTGCATCAAATAGACTCCCTGATTCGGGTAATGGTGGTGGTTAAATGGGAGCAGCAGGAGGAGGGGTGAGGGCCTGGGGTATGCCAGGCCCTCACCCCTACTCCTGCTGCTCCCAGAGGAGATGACTGAGGTCAGAATGTGGATCGTGAGGGATTGGGGAGTTCTGCGTTTTGGCTCCACTGAACACGGAGATGAGACTTTCTTTATATAATTAGCATATCTATCTCCGTCCTGTCCATCTCCCCGGCCGGTCGGGAGCCCCTCAAGAGATCACCATGGCATCTAGTTTGACGGAGACCAGGATGTCAGTGCCGTGGACATATCTGCCTCAGCCGGGGGCTCAGCATACCGCGTCGCCATCCGCATCGAGGGAGTGCTGAGAAACGTTTCGTTGTACATTGAAAACCCAGCGATGTACACTCTCACGCATTGAGCGTGTTTGTGCCAATTCGCTATTACGCAAACTTTTTCAATAATATATCCTTGTTGTAAATAATCATACGCTGCGCCGCTGCGCGCCCAACCCTCGGGGTGAAACCGAGCAGAGCTCTTTGAAATGTGACCGCGACTGTACGCAGACGGAGCTGAGCGCACTGAGCTCGGCCCAGTCTCACCGCAGTAGCGACGGCCCGCTGAAACACTTGGTTTAAGCCGTCCTAGTTTTCCTATCAGCCCACAGCTGTTTTGGAAGTGAGCTAAATAAAGAGGGCAACGTCAATTGCTTTTCTTCGTTAAGATGTGGCAAGCTCATAGAAGCGTAAGTAGGTCATTAGGGCCCGAGTGCAATAACTGTTGTGGGCCCCCCCTGCTACCCAATACAAATATATTCTGAAATATTATGTTTGTCAAATTCCAATTTGAACAAATACACTTACAAAATCCTTTGATTCAACAGATAAATAGTATTTATATAATGCCAACATTTATGAATCCATGCCTTTACACATTATTTTCAGTCACAGACATGTGGCTTTCTGGGTAAAGAGTTTTTGTGAACTTTACCCTGAAAACAATCCATAGCCATACAAACATTGATGTTTCTTGACGCGTCCCCTTCGAGAATTTAAACTTAAGTAAACTGTTCATGACTCATTTAAACATTAGTCAGGATCACCCGCTTCCAAAAACCGAACCTAGTGCTCAGTAGTGAAGTCATGGGAGTCCATTCTAAACACAATCCGACAGGTCCCAAAAAAGCAAGATACAACAACGACATGGAAACATGATCAGGCCTACTACTTATTTAATAAGTTACTATGTTATGTACTGTAATATTTGACAGGGATATTCATACACAGTTAATCCTGAGTTGACCATCTCTGCAGAAGAAGAACACAATAACATGATATTATACTACGCCATATACAATATTTTCTTTACACATCCTGTGACACACATAGTTTCCACTGGGGATCAATAAAATAATTGTATCATACCGGAGACAGAACACATTATACGTACAACACATTATCTGTCATGGCACAGTAAATCAATTGTGTTTGGATTGAGGAGGTACTGCAGGCTAAACCTGAACTGGATCGCCAAGCAAAAAAGAGGCAAAGTTGCAGTTTTCAATAACAGTGCAGTATGATCCTACACATTGTGTATTGCTACAGAGTACGAGATTTTAACAGTGAGTGATGTGTAAATATATATTGAATGCTTTCTCCTCTAGAAAACCACAAAAGTACAAAGTACAGTAGCTACAAAGGTTTGAATACTGGTAGAAAGGCATATCTAGTATGTCAACGTGGGCTATCGTCCAAACACTTTGGAGAGTGAACTTGACCAAGCCTGCTCAGATGTCTTAAAGCAGACATGATCACAAATAAATGTCATTGCAGTCGACACACTGCCTCCAAAGGAATAGGACAGAAAACAGCACAGCGGAACTGTGATGATTTCAGGAAAGATAATCGGTTATATAATATGGAGAATATCGCATAAGCATGTTTGAGTAATTACTTAAAGATTTATAGCAAGAAGCAAGAAGAGTATAGCAGCAATCTCAAGGTGAGAAGCGATTTTGTGGGTGGCTAATAGAGTTAGCATTTCTGCTTAAAAAATAAGTACAGTTGGCTATTCGCTGTACCTTCATAAAAAAAAAGGTCAGTATTCTATTATTATTATAAAACTGTATTTTTATTGACTCATAACACACCCAGAGTCCCATAATAGCACTACGGTGCGTTTCGTAAAGCAGAAGTCTCGGCATGGCTAACACCTTCCATAATAGACATAGTTTCACACTGATGATGCTAGCGATGATGCTCTTGTTAGTAATGACTCAGTACTGCAACAAGGTGGATCTATCGTTCCAAAAATGTACACAGAAATGTCCTTCCAATACACATATAGATTTCATGAGTTTTTGAGCGTCAGGACAAAACAGAGTTCTTGTTTGAAATCCTCCTCACACCAGCATCCGAGATGGGACTCTTTTAGTGTGAAAACGACGGGAGGATGACGCACGGACGAGGTGCTCGACCACCCAAGATGCGTTGAAGGAGCTCCTTGTCTTGAGGGAAAGTAAAAGATAATAGCCTCTGTATATTTCCACGCCTTGCTATGTTAATATCAAAAAAATCATATCTTGCTGCAAGGCCCCCCCGAAAAAAACCATAATATATATATATATATTATGTTGATGTTATTATTATGAAGACAGTATTGAGAACAGATTGTTAATGTCTTTCTTGTTCTCATTTTGAATTCTATAACAAGACCATCAAGGAGCAAATTTATCGTTATGAAAACATTTGCTATTTGAAGTAATTCAGACACCTACTGGTGACTTCAGAAAACCAACAATGACACAGCACACAAATGTCGTCTGTCGTTCTGAAGAACGGAAATAAAACGTTGAGTACAATAAAACATAGACAGTAAATGTACGATTTAAAGTCAGATCCAACTGTGTCTTTCTTTCTTGCACTGGCAAGAGGACGAATGGAAAACTGTACACCCACACGTCATCCAACACACGCACAAACACACACACACACACACACACACACACACACACACACACACACACACACACACACACACACACACACACACACACACACACACACACACACACACACACACACACACACACACACACACACACACACACACACTGGACTTGACCTCGGGCACCTACTGCTCTATATCTTACGAAACAAAGAAACAAACCAAAAACAACAACACACACAGCATCAGACCCACAACCTCAGAGACCAGCTACAGTTGGTACTCTGGTGCTTTGTACCGAACAATTCCAAAAAAACAAAGTGTCCTCTTGCCGCCAAAAAAACGGCGTTCAATGGCGACATGATGTCATCCCTGATCTCACACCAACCGTGTCTAGCGGGGGCGGGCGGAGAACCGTCCCCCAGCCGCGGAGGTCAACAGGTCATCGCGATGGATAACAATTCCCAATGATGGACCTGAGATAAGGATTTGTATGAAACACCAGAACGACAGCAACCAGCTTATAAAAGGAAATCCTGATCTACCGTGATATATATCTATATAGATATATAGAGATAGAGAGAGCTATATATTTCTAATATATATCATAAATACTACTTCAATCAATGAGATAATTATGTGATATTATACGTATAGAGATGCTGGACTTTTCGGCAAGATTTGCGCTCAAAAGTTTTGTTATCTTTAAACACACACACACACACACATAAAAAACACTTGTTGACGCCTCCTACCTAGGACGCCGGTAGAGGTAAAGGTAAACTACGGTACACTGTCGCCATCTCTAGCGATGGCTTCTCTCCTATCCGCTCTCCTACGTAGCTCTAAACACAGACCCCTATGTCTATCTCGTGCCCCACGACACATTTAGGCTACAGATTCCTACACCAGTGTCTCCACGCTCTCTCTCCCTTTCCCTCTCTCTCTCTGATGGTAGCTCTCATTTTGAAGTTGTGGTGTCCGCCACCTTCCAGTGTCCGTTTCTCTGTCCCCCGCGAGAACGAGAGCGCCGAAAGAGAGAGCGGTTAATAAAGAAAACAAAACAGGAGAAGGCATGGGCCGGAGAGGCTGCTCATGTGCGTGAACTCGATCTAAATCTTCATTTAAAAACGAGAAAGGAGTCGGCGCCGCGCTACGGCTAAAGCGACTGCGGCGGCGCCAGCGGCTACAGCGCCACCTACTGGGGCAACCAAGCCTCCGTGAGGAGGGAGGGGGGAGGGGCCATCTCTCAACCAACCAATGAGGAGCTCAGCCTGCGATGAGGTCAGCCAGGAAGTACAACCAGGGCCCCCCGGCGGGGGGGGCGTTGGGAGGGGCTAGTCGGAGGTCACAGCAGGTCGTCATAGTCGAGCATCTTGGAGTGCTGTCGGCTCTTCCACAGCCTGAAGAGACGGAAGTCGAAGTACATCTCTATCATCTCCTTACCTGGAGAGAGAGAGAGGGAGAGGGAGAGGGAGAGGGAGGGGGAGGGAGGGAGGGAGGGAGGGAGGGGGAAAAGATAGGGCCAGAGGGGGCCGAAGACAGGGAGAGACAGGAAGGGGGGGTCGACAAATTAGCATTCAAAAGTGTGTTTAGTAGCGACAGCTGATCTGATGCCTTTTTTTAGAGATGGATTTCATTTTGCTTTACTACACAAATGTTTTACTACTGGGTTTAATGTTGATTAGAGACTGCAAACCAATAATGAAATGCTTTTAGAAGCACACAGCACGGCAGCTAGTGACGACAATATGAGAGAGAGAGAGAGAGAGAGAGAGAGAGAGAGAGAGAGAGAGAGAGAGAGAGAGAGGGAAAGGGAGTCAAAGAGAGAGAGAGAGAGAGAGGGTGTGAATAAGAGAGAGGGTGTGTTATTGGTTTGTTATGGATCAACTTAGTGGGAGTATGCATAAAGCATAGGTAATGAGATTTTAATTGGAAAATAATTTGTGTGTCATCAATACGCAACTGACAGCATGACTGATGAGGTGTATTCAGAGCTCATATAGTTTACATGTGTTTCACACGCCTTTATCCTACACACACAGCCACACACGCACACGCACACGCACGCACACACACACGCACACACACACACACACACACACACACACACTGGAACACATTAATGATTAATAATACTGCAAGAACACTACACTGGGACAGCCAGGGAGAAAATAAATGCATATAGAACAGTGTAGGACTCGTGTACGTGCGATTGTGCAAGCGAGAGTGTGTATGTTTTTCTTGCTTAGGCTCTAAAAACAAGGGGAAAAATCAATACAACCATTGTATGAGTCTGTTTGTGTGTGTGTGTGTGTGTGTGTGTGTGTGTGTGTGTGTGTGTGCGTGTGTGTGCGTGTGTGTGTGTGTGTGTGTGTGCAAGTGTGTGCGTGTGTGTGTGCGTGTGTGTGTGCATGCCCTTTTGTGTGTTTATGTGCACTGTTTTATTTGCACTTTCTTGACTTTGTTTGTTCAGTTGTTCTGCAATCACTTAAAGTGGTAATCCCTTAGGTTTTCATGTAAATAAAGGTCAGCCAAGTCACCATCTATAGCCAAATGAGGTCACATGGAGATTGAGCCTATTGTAGTAATATGAGTGTTGCAAACTGGTTGTCGTGGCTGGGATCTATGGGTACAATTACTGCTTATTGCCAAAGGTGCCGCCAAAGAGAGTAAACCGGAAATCTTTGCGATTGCCACTTTAGGTGTTGTCTTATTCGTCACTGCAAATTTAGATTATGTGTTTGCATGCATTTATGTGTGTGTGTGTGTACATGCGTGCGTGAATTCCTCTTACCCTGAGCCGACAACTCTAGAGGAGATTTAAACTCCACAGAGTAGGGCCTCATTAGTGCCTTCAGGTTCTCAATCAGCTGCAAGAGAAAACAAACAGCAATGTTAGCATTCACCACCTGCACGGCTTTTAACATCTTGCCAACTTTCAAATGGCCTTTACATCATCAACCCCCAGGTCGTCGTATGAGCCCCATAAAAACGTCTAGATAACGTGCGGCAGCAACCTAGGTGGTGTGTTCACAGCCACACCATGTGATCTTTCTGAACTGTAAGAACATATTTACACTTTTTTTTAAGTTCTTAGCCTTTTTATTGTAGAGTGAGATAGACAGGAAGGTATAGGCGATAGGGGGGAGGACATACAGCAAAGCAAAGGACCACTGGCAGGAATCAAACCCCGGTGTCTGCGGTAATGACCGGGCCATAATGGTACCCGCTCTACCCGTCGAACCACCGGGGCGAAGATTTGTCCAAGATCTGTCATGTGGTGATACAGAGTTTAGGCGTGATTGACGTGTGACTCGAAAGGGGGTGACAGGCGTGGGAGGGCATGGAAGGGATCTCCTAGTAGAGACCAGTGGATCTTCGTAGTGGAGTGATTTACCATGGATGTTGTGCAGTGAGGAGTGGCCTTCCTAAACAATAAAAAAAAACGAACCGAATGTAGACACACCTGCATAACGTCTGCTGAAAGCCAGGACTCGTGTCATGGTAAAACTCTGCTACTCTGTATGTGTGTGTGGTTCGAAATATGTACAAGTTGACCTCCATGTTATGTTGGTTCATTCGAAATCTCTTCTAGCTCAAAGCCCTGTCACATCTCATTACACGCAACGTCTCTCTCTCTCTCTCTCTCTCTCTCTCTCTCTCTCTCTCTCTCTCTCTCTCTCTCTCTCTCTCTCTCTCTCTCTCTCTCTCTCTCTCTCTCTCTCTCTCTCTCTCTCTCTCTCTCTCTCTCTCTCTCTCTCTCTCTCTCTCTCTCTCTGATCCATCGCTTCACCCTTCCGCTCTAATCCCCCCCACCCTATGATGACCAAACATCCCTTGTTATGTTGTTGTGACTGGATGTGAGTGATTTCAAAGCTAAAAAACGGCTGAGGTTTTTGGTTGGTTTCTTTGTTTGTTTCTTGGGCTGAGATGAGCAGAATGTCCTTTGAGATTCGCCAGCGAGGTGAGAACACTACAGCCAGACAGACACCTGGAGAACCGCCAACTGAAACGCTACTGCCTGTCACCAAGGCTAGCTTTCATCGACCCCAACGATTCACACGCTGCTCGGTGTTTGGTGAAGTAAGCAAAACAATATGGAAGAAAAAACGTTGCATCGTCTCGAAGTGCTTCACAGAGCAAGAGGCCCCATGCACAGAATACTGCAGAGGCGTCTGCGCAAATTATTGGACAAACTACAATGTTTGAAATCGGTTATGGCAGAGATTTCCCAAGTTGGTCAAACAGTGCGTTTCACAAGGGTAAGGGGTTCTCTGTTGATACGTAGCAATTGTCCTGGGAATGTGCACACTCGAACAATTCATTGTCAATTTAGAATCATGAATGTTTGTTTTATCCATTTATAACACAAAGGGAAAGTAAAATAATTACTTAAGGGGCCAAAAAGATTGCAGAGATACATTTGAAAACCAGTTGCTCCTGCAAATTGCTTTTCAACCCTGGGCTGTTCATCTGGAATGTAAAGGAAATAAATGTAGTGCAGAGTCAGGCGGGAAATGTCATGTCAAACCCAGGGCATCACACGGCTAATGGTGTGTGATGCCATTAGCCACATTTGGTTCCTTAACCAGACATAACTGTAAAAAAAATGCTACATTTTATTTTCATTATTCATTATTCAGTGGTTAATAATAGTATTAATTGTTATGGTGTGTTATAAATAGGAGACGTAATGAGTTGTTATTCATATATTAATAGTTATGGGTTGCTATAAATATGAGGTGTTATCAGTGGTGATTAACAGTATTAATTGTTATGTTGTGTAATACTTATGAGGTGTTATCAGTGGTTATTAACAGTATTAATAGTTATGTGGTGTAATACTTATGAGGTGTTATCAGTGGTTATTAATAGTATTAATTGTTATGTTGTGTAATACTTATGAGGTGTTATCAGTGGTTATTAACAGTATTAATAGTTATGTGGTGTAATACTTATGAGGTGTTATCAGTGGTTATTAATAGTATTAATTGTTATGTTGTGTAATACTTATGAGGTGTTATCAGTGGTTATTAACAGTATTAATTGTTATGTGGTGTAATACTTATGAGGTGTTATCAGTGGTTATTAATAGTATTAATTGTTATTTGGTGTAATACTTATGAGGTGTTATCAGTGGTTATTAATAGTATTAATTATTATGTGGTGTTGGCATTAGATATTCTTAGGAGGCGCCGGTCCACATGACGCCTGATGAAAGCGAGTCCAGTTTATCGGATGGGCAGGGAGTCCTGTGGCGGAGCTGCTTATTAATAGAGAGATGACTCACACACACACACACACACACACACACACACACACACACACACACACACACACACACACACACACACACACACACACACACACACACACACACACACACACACACACACAAACACACACACATACCTGAGAATACAGACTTGCTCACACAATGCTGGAAACCCAGTGGACCCTGCCCAGTATGGGGGGGAGGCAGAAATGCTAATCATTGTGTAAGCCTGCAATACTGAGCACACCAAAAAGTGCATAGAGGTGCCTGTTTGTGTGTCTTTGTGTGTGTGTGTGTGTGTGTGTGTGTGTGTGTGTGTGTGTGTGTGTGTGTGTGTGTGTGTGTGTGTGTGTGTGTGTGTGTGTGTGTGTGTGTGTGTTTGGGTGTTTGGCACAAATGCGTTTGGGGAAAGAAGGAGGAAGCTGGGGATTTATCTGTGTGTGCGTGTTTGTCTGTTCAGTGCAACACACACACACACACACACACACACACACACACACACACACACACACACACACACACACACACTGATGTGATTATGCTGATGTGCGTAATACAGCCGGTGAGCGCTTTGTTCTCGCGCCTCTGTGCGTTATGTCCCACCGTCGTCTTGGAGAGGATGAGGTCACACACAATGCTGGATTCCCCCGGGCGAGCCAGTGGGCGAGAGAGAGAGAGATCTGACGCGCTTACGACTTAGAACTTCTGCCTGCTTGCTTTGGAACAGTACAGAGTATTTGTGTGTGTTTGTGTGTATTTGCGTTTCAGTCAGGGACACCTTGACACTTAGCTGGAGGAGCCGGGGATTGAAATAGAAACAAGGTCTACCTCCTGAGCCCATGCCGGAAAAAATGTCCTTATTGTGTCTGTGTGTATGTGTGTAACAGAGAGCGTGAAGGGGCATGATAGCGGTAATTTACCCTTCACTGTGTTTTGGGTTGCTAAATGAAATGATGCCTTTCAGCAAACGCCTTACCCTAACCCGAACATCCTAACCACTAGACAATGTGGACTACTATGTGTTTCCTGGTATTATGCAACACAATGACCCCCAGTGTGAAGGTTTGACTTGGTTGGAAAACAGGGGCTTGTACTGGTTGCCAAGCAACAGAGACTGACGACAACACTGGATGCTCAGTGTGTCTGAGTGGAGCGTGGATGGGCTTATTTTTGGGGACACAGGGGTACTTGGTGGATTGATGGGATTTTAGGGCGCAGGTGTGTGTTTGAGCACAAGGGAGTGTGCACGCACGCACACACACACACACACGTCATTTCTTCTGTACACCTGAGCAAACATTAACACCTCTTTTTCAGGATTTACTTTGGTTTTATGATTTATGATTTATAAGTGGTTTAGGTTTTTCTGATCTTCTGCCGCACCAATTACTGTGTTCCAAAAGTGAGGGAAACTGGTCAAGGGTTATTAGGTGTTGCCAGAGCCGTCTTACAGACACGCATGGAAAGAGACTGAACCTTAATATCGGAGCTATAGAGATATATCTTTCCATATAAGAGAGAAAATTACACAGATTTACAATGAGAGGGAGAGTGTGAAAGAGTGAGACTAAGAGAGTGTGACCGAGCATGAGAGAGAGTGAAACGTACGAGAGATTGAAAAAAAGAGAGAGAGCAAATAAGAGTGAGAAAGAAAGAGAGCGCAAGAGAGATATAGCCATATTCCACAGAAATCATACATGATTGACTCCCTACCTATGGCGTCATGGAGGCCGGCGAAAACTTTTTTATATCTGCCCCGTTCAGTCTCTCTCCCAAATTTGCTGCAGACTAAATCTGAACAATTTGAGCCCCGCTCGGACGCAGACGGACGTCATTGGCGGCTAAGATGACACAGAGCCGCAGAAGGTACAGACGGAGTCAAAGCGGCGCTCTGGGAAATAGGCGGTGCAAATGAGCGTGTTCATCCCTTAGTCATGACTCCATCTCTGCCAATCGGAGCCGGAGCCGACCGGCACGGCCGTCCATACCCGTGATTCCCTCAGAGTCATTTGGGATGAACGCCAATCGTTAACCTTTCCCTCGAAAGGCCAAGGCCAGACGTAAGTGGGTGTTAGTGGGTGTTTCGCTCCGCCAGGAAAGCGGCTCTAGGGACAGAGCGGATGAGTACCTTCTCTCCGTTGGCGCTTCCCAGGACATAGCAGCCCATGATGTGGATCTGGTTGGGGTCGGGATTCAGCTTACTCATCAGACGACTCAGCTTCAACCAGAACCTGCACACACACACACAGACACACACACACACAGTACACACAGATCAGCACAGCACAGCACACACACACACACACACACACACACACACACACACACACACACACACACACACACACACACACACACACACACACACACACACACACACACACACACACACACACACACACACACACACACACACACACACAGACATGAGTCATGGGAAGGGAAGAGACCATTCGTATGAGTAATATTTGATTCATTCCTACGCTGTTGGCACGGATGTTTATAAGAGGGAAAGTGAAAAATCGTCCATGTGATTTGTCAAAGTAAAAGTGTGCGTCGTGAGATGGAGGAGTTAGATAGCTAGATAATGATTGATTCATCCTGGAGGTCAAGATAAGGCGTTACAGCAGCTCATATAAAAGTTACTGTCACCTTGTTCGTAACATTATTAGAACTGCAAATGCAAGGGCATTCATCTGTGAAAGATTAGTGTTCTTGCAACATATTGCAGGAACAAACGTACAAGTGCATCTGCAGCTTTATAAACTGGCTTTAGAACTACGTCATCCTAACTCAATTTAACTACCCTTAGATAGATAGGTTAGACATATTTTCTGTACATATATATAGTCCTTTAAGTGTCATGCTTAATCTCTTGAATTGCACTACTTATGTCCTGTGGCTTCTGTTGTGATCCCAGATTTCCCCTTTTTTTTAAAAGTACTGTCGTATTTCGGCTGTTACCCTCAGCCGAGATACGACAGTACATGACTGTGAGAAACAGTCTTGTCCATATTTGTAGTTTCTTGGGGGTTTGGAATGTGTCTGTGACTCTTACTGGATCATGTCGTCCTCCTTCTCCACCTTGGCGAAGGTGGCCACCTTGTTCTTGAGCAGGTAGAGGTGTCCAGGTCCCCCCTGATGGGCCACAGAGACACAGAGTCAGTCGTGGTATAACTCATATCTGTATACAACATCTTCTTAGGGTTTTCCCCCCTCTGGATTTGGGGAGTTTTTCGTGGCTATTTCGAGGGCTCATGTTGAGCGGAGATCGTAACATGTGATCTGTGAGCCAATTCAGACTGCCACTGTGATTAGGGGCTTAACTAATGCAATTCACTTGACTTGATCAAATCATTAGTTCAAATCAATACCTCCCAACCTTTTTAAGCCTGTGACCCCATTGTTATGTACATTACCATAAAGAAACCTCAATAAAATGTGAGGACCTACTCACTCACCTGGCAGAAAATGAGCATGTTCCAGATTTTGCAGCCCTTCCTGTATGCTGTCAGTTTCTTCTCTATCTCCTCTGGGAAAGAAAGAAAGAAAGAAAGAAAGAAAGAAAGAGAGAGAGAGAGAGAGAGAGAGAGAGAGAGAGAGAGAGAGAGAGAGAGAGAGAGAGAGAGAGAGAGAGAGAGAGAGAGAGAGAGAGAGAGAGAGAGAGAGAGAGAGAGAGAGAGAGAGAGAGAGAGAGAGAGAGACAATGGGTCAATCGATCGACTCTTCTACACCTTAATTAAAACAACCCTGTCTCGTCAAAATTACGTTCCCATAGAACTATTCGGCATTCTCAATTACGTTTGTCATAAAACGTATTTTGTCCGCGATTACGTTTTATTGAACGTATTGCAAATACGTTCGTCCTCAGCCTATTTTTTGCCATTCATTAACCTCTAGGATTATGTTTGGTTGAAACGTATCCCAGATAGGTTAGATGTCAACGTATAGCACATTATTGTCATTAAGGCATATCTTCCTTTCAGGGAACGTTTCATTTAACGTATTTTGTCTGAAAAATGTATCTTGGCCGTGAATACGTTTTATTGAACATATCGCAAATACGTTCGTTGTCAGCCTATTGTTTTGCCATTTATTAACCTCTAGGATTAGTATCCCAGATAGGTTAAATGTCAACGTATAGCACATTATTGTCATTAAGGCATATCTCCCTTTCAGGGAACGTTTCATTTAACGTATTTTGTCTGAAAAACGTATCTTGGCTGTGGATACGTGTTATTGAACATATCGCAAATACGTTCGTTGTCAACCTATTTTTTGCCATTCATTTACCTCTAGGATTATGTTTGGTTGAAACGTATTCCAAATATGTTAAATGTCAACGTATAGCACATTATTGTCATTAAGGCATATTTCCCTTTCGGGAAACGTTTCATTTAACGTTATTTTGTCCCTGATTACGTCTTATTGAACATATTGCAAATAGGTTCGTTCTCAACATTTTTGTTGTTATTTATTTAAACTACCTCTTGGATTACAGGCTACATTTAATTGAAACGTATCCTTAATAGGCTACGTTAAATTTCGATAACACATTATTGTCAGCATGTAGGCATAGGTCTACCTCTCGGGGAAGCGTACGTTTGATTGTAATGTTAATAGTCCAACGTTATATCAACATGTCACAAGAGGAGAAATTAGCTGCTGACGGGGTAACTGTAGGAGCAGGGGTTGCTTTGTTGATTTCTTTATCTAGGGCTATAGCTGTGGTCAAAGCGGGAAGTGTGCGTTGTCTGGGCGGCTGCCTGAACTGAGCTGCAGGAAATTATGTTCACACGTTTTTCATTCATTCATGAAGGCTATACCGGTGAACGGTGACGTCAGACTCACGCCCACCTACAAACCAATCAATGTCCAGTATCAGCCTGTCCTCTCGGAAAATACGACCACGTAGGTGGTTTGTTCCGCCACAGATTACGACCCATTGGAATTTATCCAAAACGAGCGAACGAGGCCCTCTACATGTGCGGGGAACCCTTTCTCATCAAAATTACGTTCCCAGAGAACTATTCGGCATTCTCAATTACATTTGTCTAAAAAACGTTTTTTGTCCGTGATTACGTTTTATTGAACATATTGTAATGACCTCGCCGGTGACATAACGATGTCGAGTCATTAGTAATTGAAGGAACTTTTAATGGACCAAAACCAGGTCACTGAAACCCGTAACCAACGGCAGAAATCCCACCCAAAACAAACCCCGGTTACCCCGGCAACCCCCAACACGGTCTCACTCACGTGCAGGCCCCCACCCTCGTGTTCTTCCAAGGCCCTCCCCCAGCTGACCTAATGATTCGCCCCCACACACACACACACAAGCACACACAAGCACACACACGCACGCACAGACACACAGACACAGACACACACACACACACACACACACACACAATCAGAAGCATGTAAATATCTTCACGGTGGCGTAAGAGGACGAACAAGGTGTCCTTCAACATCTACGCTTCCAGGCGATTGCAACGGTGCCACACATGAGCATATTCGAACATGTTTAATGGTAGTAATTAGCTGTCGAAATTGGAGGCCTTAATCAATACTGAGCAGCTATTGATTTGCTTCCCGATAAAGATTAGTCACAAATGACATGTTATTTAGCATCTACACATTGAGCTGAGTCCAATGACACCAAGAACGACACTCTAGCTAATGGTAACATGTATTTTACATGGTACACCTAGGTCTAGGACATGATCTCGGTGTAGCAAGAGGCCGAGCTTGATCTCATTGGACTCAGCTTAACGTGTAGATGCTAATTAACATGTAATTTGTCAAAAATCTCCATCGGGAAGCAAATCTATAGCTGGTCATTATTGATAAAGGCCTCCAAAATCGACAGCTAATTACTACCCCGAAACATATTCAAATATGATCATGTGTGGCACTGTTGCAATCGTCTCGAAACGTAGATGTCAAAGGACACCTTGTTTGCTCTGTTGCACCCCCGGGAAGATATTTTCATACTTCTAATGGATTGATTCATATTTTAAGGTTCTCGGAGGGAGACTTTAAGTGGCTGCAGCAGAAGTGTTGAGACGAAAGATGATATCAAGAGATTTATAGAATATTCCCATTCACATTATGATTCTTCGTCGTAACATCCGACCAAACATCCTTTACATTCACAGAGCGAAGATTATGAAAGTCCAGGCTCAGCAAGTGCTCCATCTCGTTGCACCTGCACCCAGCGGCTCGCTTGCAAGATTTTGGCCTGAAGTTCTTCCCAGACCTATACCCTAACAGTCCAATATGCATATCTGAGAATCAGGCCTCTCTTCAATAATGACAAAATGTAATGAGAGAAATACAGATTCACTTTTTGTTATCTCATAAGCGGCGTGGTGCCGGCTCCTTTTGACCTTTTGACCCCAGACTTCAAAGAGGTGGCCACAGGCCAGCGCTGTCTACACACATTAAGCCACAAATGTACACCTCCATCCCGCAAAAAATGGGGCCTAGAAACTAATCTCTGTCTTATGTACATTGACTGTACTGTTGGAGGTCACGCCCCTTTTCCAGCCTTTTCGAGATAGCTAGGGATGCTAAAATGTTTACACACATATCCCGGGGCCCCGTGAACGACATATCCGAGATTTGGAGTTCTAGCCCTTAGAGAAAAAAAGTTTTCCCAAATGGAGTGTCATTTGGATAAAGCCCCTCAGAAGTGTAGCCTGCAAGACCTAATGGTTCAGAATGTGGTGGAAAAACAGTTTTTGAGATAGGAAGGTCCTACCGCCCTGAAATTTAATACCTTATTCTAGGGCCTAACTGGGACTTCCGCACCGAAACTTGGCCCGGTCGGACCCCGAGGGCAGGAAGGGGGGGCCCTTCCTGCCCGAAACTTGGCCCGGTCAGACCCCGAGGGCAGGCCCCCCCTTCCTGCCCTCGGGGTCCGACCGGGCCAAGTTTCGGTGTGGAGGTCCCAGTCAGGCCCTAGAATAAGGTATTACAATTTCAGGGCGGTAGGACCTTCCTATCTCAAAAACTGTTTTTCCACCACATTCTGAACCATTAGGTCTTGCAGGCTACACTTCTGAGGGGCTTTGTCCAAATGACACTCCATTTGGGAAAACTTTTTTTCTCTAAGGGCTAGAACTCCAAATCTCGGATATGTCGTTCACGGGCCCCCGGGAAATGTGTGTAAACATTTTAGCATCCCTAGCTATCTCGAAAAGGTCGGCAAAGGGGCGTGACCTCCAACAGTACAGTAAATGTACATAAGACAGAGGTTAGTTTCTAGTCCCCATTTTTTGTGGGATGGAGGTGTACATTCGTGGCTAAAGGTGTGTAGACACAGCTGGCCTGTGGCCACGTTTTTGAAGTCGGGGGTCAAAAGGTCAAAAGGAGCCGGCACCACGCCGCTTATGAGATAACAAAAAGTTAATGTGTGTTTCTCTCATAACTTTTTGTCATTATTAAAGAGAGGCCTGATTCTCAGATATGCATGTTGGATGGCTAGGGTGTAGGTCTGGGAAGAACTTCAGGCCAAAATCTTGCAAGCGAGCCGCTGGGTGAGTTGCAACGAGATGGAGCACTTGCTGAGTCATTTCCTGTAGTGCTGGAGCCACAGGTTGAAGCGTATGCGTCCTTTGAGACCCCCTTTGATATATAAGAGACGCTATACAGCTTACTTAAATGTTGTCGACTCAGTCACCTATTGCATCACTTCCTTTAGGGCTTCGGCCTCCTAATTGATCATTGTAGTAGGCTATAATTGAATGCCCCCTTTCATATATATACCTCCACCACTGGGACGTGGCAACAATTCTCCAAATCCATATGGGGAGGGGGGGGATGCTTGTGGACAGTAGGGGTTTACCCTAGACATAAATAGGAAGTAAAATCAGGAGAAGGAATGACCTCTCACAAATATTTATTGAATAAATTGTTTCAAATAACCCTCCCTCGTTAAATCAATGAGCTTGGTGTTTTGCTTTCAAAAAAAAGTTATAGAAGAAGTCTAAACTGCAGAAAATAAACACATCCAAGCTGCCTTTTAAGGATACCTTGGAATAACTGTCTATTTTTCAACCATCGGACCCTAGTTTACGACAAAAACAACCCAATTGACGGCAGCTCCTTTGCCGCGTGGTTTTTAGAGTTATTAGAGGGGGCGGTCGATAGCAACCACCATAGCAACCATGACGGTCAAGTGACTGGATTCAGCCCCGTTGAAAAAAATAGAATACCTCCCTACACACTCAGTAGTAGATTAATGATATTTAAATTATTATTATGACCATGAAGTCTTTATTTGCATGGGTTTACATTTCGTTGTGTAGCATGGAAAAATCGGAGAAACACTCCCATTCAGAATGCATTGGTTTACACTTCGTTCTTTGGAGCACGGTTATTTTTATTGATTTATTTATTTTCCGTTTTTGAGAAGTTGAGGATTTTTCTGCAATAATCCAAAATCCAATGGAAAACCCGTTGGCTTTTTGTCAAGGGAACCGAGGGCGACGCTCACTTCCGGGTTTGCCAACATACGTCATCCCTCTCCACCACTCTATACTGTAAAAACACATGTTCAAGTTGAATGATAATGCATGAATTTATTCTTTATTCTGCCATAGTAACACGGTAAATAAATTGCAAAAATAGGCTGAGAACGAATTCGTATTTACGATATTGTAGCGACCCTGGGACAATTAAATTGTTTGTGTGTTATGTGTTGCATTGTATTTCGTTGTCCGTTATGCCAGTTGTTCTGTGTGCATGTATTGTAATGTTCTTCTTGTCAATCAGTGTGAGGGCGAATCATTAGGTCAGCTGGGGGAGGGCCTTGGAAGAACACGAGGGTGGGGGCCTGCACGTGAGTGAGACCGTGTTGGGGGTTGCCGGGGTAACCGGGGTTTGTTTTGGGTGGGATTTCTGCCGTTGGTTACGGGTTTCAGTGACCTGGTTTTGGTCCATTAAAAGTTCCTTCAATTACTAATGACTCGACATCGTTATGTCACCGGCGAGGTCATTACAATATGTTCAATAAAACGTAATCACGGACAAAAAACGTTTTTTAGACAAATGTAATTGAGAATGCCGAATAGTTCTCTGGGAACGTAATTTTGATGAGAAAGGGTTCCCCGCACATGTAGAGGGCCTCGTTCGCTCGTTTTGGATAAATTCCAATGGGTCGTAATCTGTGGCGGAACAAACCACCTACGTGGTCGTATTTTCCGAGAGGACAGGCTGATACTGGACATTGATTGGTTTGTAGGTGGGCGTGAGTCTGACGTCACCGTTCACCGGTATAGCCTTCATGAATGAATGAAGAAACGTGTGAACATAATTTCCTGCAGCTCAGTTCAGGCAGCCGCCCAGACAACGCACACTTCCCGCTTTGACCACAGCTATAGCCCTAGATAAAGAAATCAACAAAGCAACCCCCGCTCCTACAGTTACCCCGTCAGCAGCTAATTTCTCCTCTTGTGACATGTTGATATAACGTTGGACTATTAACATTACAATCAAACGTACGCTTCCCCGAGAGGTAGACCTATGCCTACATGCTGACAATAATGTGTTATCGAAATTTAACGTAGCCTATTAAGGATACGTTTCAATTAAATGTAGCCTGTAATCCAAGAGGTAGCTTAAATAAATAACAACAAAAATGTTGAGAACGAACCTATTTGCAATATGTTCAATAAGACGTAATCAGGGACAAAATAACGTTAAATGAAACGTTTCCCGAAAGGGAAATATGCCTTAATGACAATAATGTGCTATACGTTGACATTTAACATATTTGGAATACGTTTCAACCAAACATAATCCTAGAGGTAAATGAATGGCAAAAAATAGGTTGACAACGAACGTATTTGCGATACGTTCAATAACACGTATCCACAGCCAAGATACGTTTTTCAGACAAAATACGTTAAATGAAACGTTCCCTGAAAGGGAGATATGCCTTAATGACAATAATGTGCTATACGTTGACATTTAACCTATCTGGGATACTAATCCTAGAGGTTAATAAATGGCAAAACAATAGGCTGACAACGAACGTATTTGCGATATGTTCAATAAAACGTATTCATGGCCAAGATACATTTTTCAGACAAAATACGTTAAATGAAACGTTCCCTGAAAGGAAGATATGCCTTAATGACAATAATGTGCTATACGTTGACATTTAACCTATCTGGGATACGTTTCAACCAAACATAATCCTAGAGGTTAATGAATGGCAAAAAATAGGCTGAGGACGAACGTATTCGCAATACGTTCAATAAAACGTAATCGCGGACAAAATACGTTTTATGACAAACGTAATTGAGAATGCCGAATAGTTCTCTGGGAACGTAATTTTGACGAGACAGGGTTGAATTAAAAACACACACGCACACACATCCCCACCAACGATGGTAGCTTCAACTCTCACTTACATTCGGTGTGTAACTCTTTTTCACACAGAAATGCTTGTAAACAATATGAGTCATCTCTCTCTAGAATAATCACCCTCACCCGGGGGTCTCCTCGACATTTACACTCTAAATTAATTTCCATTTCAAAGCTGAGGTGGTGGAATAAGAGAAGAACATTACGGTGAACAAAGAGAGCCCAGAATGTTCTTCTTACCGATGATGTCATCAAACGTGGCGTGTTCGTGATCCTAAAACAAACAGATAAAAGAAGATTCTTAATAAAAGTTATTCTACTGGACTATTTTGAACATTACACTTGCGTTTCAATTTATTACACTCATATATCTTAATTGATTGTAGATTATGTAATCTTTTTGTGAAGGATTAATTTATTCATCTATGAAACATGAAGGATAATTAAAATAATCACATGATCAGCCATTAGTGAGGTCCCTTTTGAACTCATTATGTCCTTATATTTTGCATTAATTACTTTCTTTGTGGAGGTTTCATGAAAAGTTGCTATTATTACCTACCTACACCTAATATCTATGGTAGTATTGCCGTTGTAATTATTAGTTTTTACGTAATTACGATTTTCAGTGTGAAAGATGTCAGATCCATAACAAATAGAGTTATTATGCCAAATCTTTTGAATCACTTGAATTCTGCCAAAACTTTTGGTGTGGGCGGAGCAAAAAGGATGTCGGCCACTCACGTAGAGGATGGGGATGACGGAAGGATCCTCCCGACGAATGATGTTGGGGACGTACTCTGCCTTGGGCACCTTGGAGGAGACCAGCTGGAGAGGAAACAGTTGGAGACCTGGTCACCGACAGACTTCTCTACTTTCGTGTCACGCATCACTTCAGGATTCACCTAGTCCCACAAATCAGACTTTAGGTTCATATATCAAACGGGAATGCTATATCATTTGATATAGCAAGTTCAGTAGTATCAGGACCACTGGATCAGAAGTTCTGCCATAACATTGTTGGGCTGCTGGATCTTAAGTTGCAGGAAAAGCAGGAACCCAGACTAGACCGTAGGGATCCAATTACGACCATCGATGAAAACAATCAGCATGAAAACAACAGAGATTGGAATAGCAGGATATAAAATGTCCCCATAAAGGAACAATAACTGAACATTTCTAATAAAGTCGGAACTGAATGTGTATGTATGTGTTTGTGTTTGTGTGTGTTTGTGTGTGTTTTTCGGTCCCTAGCGGGGCTCACCATGATCTTCGGCGGGATAAAGTCATCTCCTTCGCAGGCTACTTTCTCGGCCTCCCTCTCCTCCTCCCAATCAGCATCCTCACTCAGCCCTTCATCAAGGGTCCCTGTAGACTCACGCAGGTCCCCACCTGGTCACAGACACGCACACACACACACACACAGGTTTTTAAAGGTGCACAAACACCCTTATAAATGTGTCCATCATGCACGAACAAAGACACTTACAGACGTGCACACAAACATCACACAGGAGATGAAAGGGAACAAGATCAGAGAGAGAGAGAGAGAGAGAGAGAGAGAGAGAGAGAGAGAGAGAGAGAGAGAGAGAGAGAGAGAGAGAGAGAGAGAGAGACACACACACACACACACACACACACACACACACACACACACACACACACACACACACACACACACACACACACACACACACACACACACACACACACACACACACACACACACACACAAATCTAAAGCAGTGCACCTGGGCTCTCACAGAGAGAGGAGGGTGAGAGAGGGTCATGAGTGGGCGGGAGCGCACTCATGTGTTAAACCCCAACACATGTGTGTGGATCTGTATACGACTATATTTGTGTATGCATGTGTATATGTGTGCAGAAATGTCTATTTGTAAGTGTCTGTGTCTGCGTCTGTGTCTGTGTGTGTATGTCTACGTCTAGGTGTACAGTATGTGTCTGTGTATGTGTATGTGTACGTGTACGTGTACGTGTATGTGTACGTGTACGTGTGTGTGTGTGTAAGCGCGCACAGCCGCACACACACTCACTGTCCCTGGAGTCGTGCAGGGAGTCTGGCTTGACAGGGGTGGGGTCGCTCCAGGATCGGCTGAAGCTCTTAGCGCGGCGTTCTGCAAAGGCTGTCGGGGGCGGGGGTGAAACGTGCAGAGGTTAGCACGCTCAAACCATCCGTGCACGTTTCCAGCAGCCCGCGCTTCGTCATGATATGTTGACGTGTAGCACGTTCTTGAGTAATGAAACACACGCTTGATGGCCGTTGACCTCATTTTTACCTACACGTGCGTTCCACATCCTACAAACAATTGCACAATTTGAACCTGAAGTAGTAAAAGATAAAAGTGATGAAACTAATAACTCACAGCCAATGCTAGTTAACAAGCAGAAACACACGCACACACACACACACACACACACACACACACACACACACACACACACACACACACACACACACACACACACACACACACACACACACACACACACACACACACACACACACACACACACACACAAACCCACTTTGGACTTTCACACGACGGCTTCCGACCATCCTCAGGTGCTTCCGGAAGTTTCTGCAGTTGGAGAAGGTAGAGAGACAGAGATTAACAATGAGAGAGCAGGTAGAGAGACAGAGTTTAACAATGAGAGAGCAGGTAGAGAGACAGAGATTAACAATGAGAGAGCAGGTAGAGAGACAGAGATTAACAATGAGAGAGCAGGTAGAGAGACAGAGATTAACAATGA
>NC_079417.1:5361127-5383627 GCF_026213295.1 Gadus chalcogrammus
TTTGATAACAGCTGATCACCAATTATCAAAGTTTTCTGTGCGTGTTCCGTTAAAAGTCTGGTGTCAGAATGTTGTGACGTTGTTGTTGTTGTGGTGTCCCAATCTTGTGATTTTTTTTGTTGTTTTTGAGGTGACAGAATTACAGATGACAAAATTAGCTGACTCTGGTACTGTTAATGAGCTGTGTATTGTCCCTGTAAAAAACGAAATCTAATCGTAGGGGACAGCAGAAAACACTTCTGTACACTTGGGGATATCAGTGGACAGTAGGAACCGGAGCTACAGGATACTATGGTGGAGGAGCAGGGTAAACTAGGGGACAGCACAGGACAGAACCGTACAGCGACAGACAGTAACAGACAATACAGGACAGTACCCGAAAGTACCAGACACTAAGGGAAGGGACACTAGGAAGGCCAGGACACGGTACCTCTCTGTCTGGGAAGCTGTTTCTTGGTCTCCTTTGCGCCTCTTTTTCTCGCCGATGCCCCGGAACGCCCTGCCGGGATGCGTGACAGCGTTAAGCGGGTGGCGGGGTACCCCAAATTAACGCCAAAGATGTTGTGTTTGAACCCTAGCTGACCCATAAAACGGTCCAAAAGTTAATGGTCTGAGAAAAATGAATTTGAGACATTTTTCCAAAGCTCATAGGGTTATTATATAATGTGTGTGCCAGTAGATGTTAAACTATTCGACAATGTGCTATTCACTACTATTCATGTTAAAAAACCTTTTTCTTTTAGGAAGGTCTAAATTAATTCCACCTAAAGATTATTATCTATTTATCCAGATTCACTCACTGAAATAAATATTGAAATAGTATTTTTACCGCTGAAAGAAAAGAACATAGAATTATGATCCTGCCCGTAATGCAGGAGGAGTTAGCAAGGCGCACGTTTGAATGCCTCAATTTGCACATAATTAACTAATGTTTCAGCAAGTAAATGCCAGCAAGCAAAAGTACCGTAAGGCCTCACACTTTGTATAGTCTTGTGAAGGGTTTTGCTACGCCCTTTCAGTGTTAAGGCAGTGGAGAGCACTCTAAATACTAACCCTGAGTCACTAGCCACTAAATCAACACTGTATAATAAACATATAAACATGTTGTTTAATATGTGGGAAATTTACGATAGTGGAGTTCCACCAAAAATGATGTCTAACCCTTACATTTATGCCGTCAGAAGGATAGATATAACACTGAACTCGTGTTCAAGCAGAAAAGGTCGAGCTCTGGAACCAGACCTTGAGGTCAGGTGGGTGGCAGGGCCTGAGGGGCAAGTGTGGCGAGTACAGGTTGGTGTTGGATTGCTGGGTGTCAGTGAGGGGTTGACATAAGCATTGCTAAGCGAATAGAATCGTGAAGTGCCACAAGAAACACAGAAGCACCGCAAGGATACGCTGTGGAAGCGACACACACCACTGCATGTCACAGCAACAAAGGAGGAGCAGCAAGGAGGAGCAGAGTCTGCGACCGATACAGGCATGAGCTTGGGGGGACATTGGTTATCTACTCTCTTTAAATGCAATGTTGCAGATTCATTCTTCACCTCAAAGCTTTACATTGGCGATGTTCTTCCTCTGGCAAAGTCAGATTCTGACATAATGAGCTCTGGCGTACCTGAGTAAGACAAACTACTGTATTATACGTCAGATACAGAGTGAGTTTCAGCTAGAACTTGAAATGGTAGCCCTATACAACCCATGTATCATGGATGTGCTGTCGAAATGCTTCTAGTAAGTTCCCACTGAAAGTAAGATTGTAGAAAAATTATATGGTCTCCAGTCAATGTCGGAAGAAAATCAATTTTGTATATGAATGTACATTTCAAGGACAGTCAGTGTGCCCGTCCCTTCCACGTGTGCACCTCACGTTGGCGTGCGGGGGCTCGAGAGGGTGTCAGGCGAACTGGAGGATCTGTCATGAGGGGGCCGGGGGGCCTTCGTTATCCAGGGGTAATCACCGGCCTCTCAAACCAGCTAGACGACCTCGTTATCTCCAGAGTGCATTTTGCTGTCATCAGCTAATCACAGGAGTTCTTCACGCGTGGGTGGGGACGGGGGGTTATGTCTGTGGTTGAGTCTGAGACTTTATTGTTGGGGTGAAGAGTTTTGTTTTTATTTGATAAAATTCTTGTGTCATTGTGTTTCAACGTCCTTGACGTTGTTATTTTGTGCCAATATCAATATTAGATCGACATCCGTGGAGGAGATAATTGTATGTACAATTCTGACAAGTTTGTTTGGTTTAGAATACCACATTTGAAAGATGTCTGAACTCTTTGACACTGGTTTCGGGAATATAAATAGCGTTTTCAAAAGAGTTTTGTATCCGCTTCAGAACGGAAGGAGGAAAAATGATGTAGCAAGTATGCAAGGCAAGCAGATGGTGGTCTAACTTTTCCACTGAAAATGCAAAAATCCCAGAATAAAACCACGGGCCTGGGTATAACGGCTTCTCTAATACTTTCGACACTTGTCGTCATCGTTTTCACATAGCTATGGTTCCACCTGTCCACACAGAGTGGTAAGGGCTACGCTTTGGAAAAAACTCTGGAAAACGCCTTCCTCTCTAAAAACCTTTGGCATCATGTGGACTGGGCCTAAAACAGCCTCTAGCCTTTCTCTGGAAGCATCATAGCACTCAAAAACAGACCCGAATGTACCTTATACTTTATGCCACGTCTGTATAAAAATAGAGTGAACGTATTCACCGGCTTAATGGCTTTCTCTTAGAGCGAGAGCGGTACACACTTTCCCATACAATAACGCTGTACGTTCCTCTAAAGGCCCGTGAACTACCGTGTCAGAAGAGCACATTAGGAGTTTACAATGAGTGCTTTACTGTTTATAGTAGCGCTGCACTGTTGGCATATAAAAGTCATTTCAGACAGAAGTACAAAAGCATTGTGGGTAGAGGCGGCCACAGCACATGCCTGCAGCACGAGGACGCCCTGTCGTGATGCTCACACCATGTTAATGTCGCAAGATGGATTGGACCAACCACTTAATAATAATACTTATAAATGATAAAAGCCTCAAAATCTTCGACATTTTCGCATCTACATCTCTACTACTCTTATTCGGTATATAAGAAGGGTTCCGCGGCAGGAAGCCATAACTTCAAACACTCAAGGAGGGAAGGGAGGGTGAGGTCAAAGGTGAAACCAACAGCATATTCAGCACATGAGGAGGAGACGTGTGCCCTCTGCTCTCTGTGGTAGGTGTGGTAGCCAATCAGAAGCCAGAGAGAGAGAGTGAGTGAGTGAGTGAGTGAGTGAGTGAGAGTGAGAGAGAGAGAGATCTGGATGAAAAGAGAGATAGGTAGAGATATCTCGACAAGCAAATGAAAAAATGGTGCAGTGGGTTGTGAGCGGAGGGTGGGGCGAAGGGTTAACAAGAACTTTACTCACGATATTCTGCGCCATTGGATCAGTTGGCATAAGAGGTGGAACAAGACAGAGAGAAAGAGAGGAAGAGAAAGAGAGGCAGACAGGGGATTAACAGATTGATTAAACTCAACAGGGGAGCAGTATTCCATAAACACATCATCAGACAACTATTACTAATCCTGCAGGTGTTTTGTATCACAGTTATTCCTGATGCATTGCGACTATTAACTTTAATCGCTGTTCTTCTCTACATTCTAATCAATATTTTCCTGGAAGCAAAGACAAGTATTCGATGGGTTAAAGAAAACCTGGTAGTATCGAATGAATTGAGTCATGTGAAGACAAATGGAAACCTGACAAACTCAATGATGTCACGATGCATCAAGCCTGTGTTAAAGGATGAAAAGCTGGTCGATGTGAGGTCAGACTTTCACGACTCAGTGCCCAATACCAAAAAATGCGTAGGTTCTGTGAGGAAGCAAAGAAAGAACGCAAAAAGAAATCAAAATCAAATGACATCGCTTATGAGTGAAAGTGGGGAGTTTACGCTTATTGCGATCTCTCTCGCAAATTTTTATCTCTGTACGTTTTTCTCCTAGTTTGGACGGCGCCATCGGGCACCTTCTCCCTTTGATTCCTGCCGAACGTCAAGAGCTGACGGAGCGCTCAATAAACGCTATCCTAGGACGCTGTATGTGTACGGTGGAGCTGGGTGGGGTGGCGGCGGTGGCGCAGGGGTCGGTGATGCCTGTGGGCGTTCGATAGATGTTTCTGAGCGGCTCCTCCTCCTCCTCTCATAGACTGGAGACACTCGTCGAGCAGCGGTGGAGGTCGGGCGAGAGATCACGGTGGTGAGTTATGGTTAATTATAGAGGGCAGGTCAGGGGAGGGGGCGGAGAGATGGACGGATAAAGAGGAGAGAGGAGGGAGAGAGAGAGAGAGGAAGAGAAAACGGGAAGAGAGAGAAGGAGGTGCTGACACATGAAAAGACATAGGGGAGTGTGGGATGAGATGAATTGGATGAGGTGGAGTTGGAGGAGAGAGAGAGAGAGAGAGAGAGAGAGAGAGAGAGAGAGAGAGAGAGAGAGAGAGAGAGGGCAAGAGCTGCAGAGAGTGGAGCGAGCGAGGGTGTGAGAGAGAACAAGCGAGAGAGTGAGTGGGGGAGAGAGGCAGAGCGAGAGTGAGAGAGAGGAAGAGAGCGACCTATGTACCAAATGGTTGTAATCAAAGGCTCAAGCAAAAGGAGGTAATTAGAGAGTCAGGGACTGGGTTTAAAGAGAGTGTGAGTGTGTGCATGTGTGCGTGTGTTTGGTTGGGCCTGCACGTGTTTGGTTGTGTGTTTGTGTATGTATGGCTGAATATGCTATATATTAATAAACATGGTCCATTGTTGCTCAATTGGTACAGAACGGCATTAACTACTGCCAGCTTTGAGGGTTTGATTCCACTGGAGGGCTCCCAATGCTAATAATGTATGCACTTAGGTTATTTTATTTATTATTATCAATTACTTGACTTGGATCTATTATCCCTCATTGTATGTTCAGAATAATTCCATGAAGTACATTCTGGGCCCTTTTAATATATTGAATAATGAACTCAGCCTTCTCTTGGTGTTCCAGGGTGAGAGAGTTGAATGAACCAAGCATGAAGATGAAGGCCACAGGCTCCATCGTATGACCACAGCGAAATCTTTGACAGCAAATTCAATACATTTCTCGGGTTATTCACATTGCATATCCTCACGGTAGCCCAGTGCATTGGCAAGCTTTCATTATAATTTCACTTTGATTAACTATCATTGCATCTTCGGTCTCTGAAAACCGAAAGCAGTGAGCTAATATTTCAGCCCAGTCAAATGATGAGAGTACACACACACAATTTTCGAGAGCCAGTCGATTTCATTTCAAGTGTATTGAGGCGTTTATGTGAGGAATTTAACGTTGCGGTACTCACGCCTGCATGGTAGTACTGGCCGTCTGGAAGCTGAACATGTTCTCTTTGGGGAACCAGCTGTTAGAAGTGTCATCTGGAGAGAAAACACAAACAAACAACCAGACAGTCAGAGAGGCAGCGTTCGACACACCCGTCGCCCTTTACCAACTATCAACACTTGTTAGACCCTCAATCAATCTCATCCATCCATCAATTTAACCCTCCGTATTGTTCCTCCATCCGTCTGTTCGATCCATCCATCCATCTTACTCAGCCCTCCCTCCCATTCATTTATCACCCATCTATCCATCTCTCTCGTCATTTTAATCCCTTCAGCATCCATCAATTCCGCCTTCTCCATTTGATCAATCTGTCCGTCTGTCGTTCCGTCGGTCTGTCTAACCGACCATCCATCCACTCCTGCGTACATAACCACATCCATCCCTCAGACTTCTCCACCCTCCCCCCCCCGTCCCCCCCCCCGTCCCCCCGTCTCACCCCTGTCGTCGGTGGACGTCTTGTCCTCGCTGTGCATGCGCTCCAGCTTCTTGCGGTGCTTCCCGCCGTCCCGGGGCGACGTGTCCAGGTCCAGGGAGCGCTGGCTGCGGCACGGCGGCCGCGCGCAGGCCGCGCAGTCGGGCCGGCAGTCCTCCCGGGAGCCCCCCCCCCCCCTCCTGCCCGGCCAGTCGCCGATGTTGTGGGCGCTCCCGGAGCTCCGCAGGGGCTGCGGGGGCTGGGCCGCCCCGCCGGCCCCCTGGTGGCCGTGGGAGTGGTGGTGGCCGCCGGCGCTGCGGTGGTGGTTGCCGCGGTGATGGCCCCGGGAGGAGGCGGCTGCCGCGGAGGCGCCCGGGGGTGGCTGGGGGAGGGAGGACGAGGATCCCTGCGGGGTGGTGGTGGTGGTGGTGGTGGGTGGAGCAGGGGGGTGGTGGTGGTGGTGCTCCTCCCCCTTGGAGCTCCGCAGGACGTCCAGCTCCAGGCTCTCCTCGCTGCCGCGGGCCCCGCCCAGAGTCATCGCCCCTGCTCCCCCGGGCTCCTTGGAGACGGCGTACACACACCTGGGGGGCTTCGAGGTCAGGCCGGCGCCCGGCGGGGGTTCCTCCGTGGAGAGGCTGCGGTCTGAGGTGAGACGGCGCTTGGACGGGCCCTGGGGGCCGAGGGGCTTCGGGGTGCTGGCCTGGCTGGGCTGGGAGGGGTCGTCCTGGGGGGCGGGGAGGTACTGGGGTCCCTGGGGCGGCTGGACGGTTAGCTGGGGAGGTTTGGTGGTGGGCTTCGCGCCGGGTGTGCGCCAGGGGCCTGCCGGTGGCGGCAGGGTGGGGGTCTGCAGACGGTTGGTGTCGCCGGAGCCGTTGACGTTGTGGCCTAGGAAGGTGTCAGACAACAGATGATCTGCAGAGGGAGAGCGGGGGAGGAGGGAGAGAGAGAGAGAGAGAGAGAGAGAGAGAGAGAGAGAGAGAGAGAGAGAGAGAGAGAGAGAGAGAGAGAGAGAGAGAGAGAGAGAGAGAGAGAGAGAGAGAGAGAGAGAGAGAGAGAGAGAGAAAATATAGAGGCATTGTGAAATACTGATGGAGACGAACAATATCTGTGACTCTGTCTCTCGGTGTCCTGGCAGCAGGCCGGTAAATGTTTGTGGGACAAAAAAAGCTTTTTTCGATTACGAGAGAGAGAGGCCGGCAGAAGGTGCTGTGTGTGTGTGTTTGTATGCGTGTGTGAGTTTATGTGTAGGTACGTGTAGACGATAGGCGGAACACTAAAGCCACAAAAGGATGGTGAGGTGTGTGTGTGTGTGTGTGTGTGTGTGTGTGTGTGTGTGTGTGTGTGTGTGTGTGTGTGTGTGTGTGTGTGTGTGTGTGTGTGTGTGTGTGTGTGTGTGTGTGTGTGTGTGTGTGTGTGCGTGCGCGCACGCGCGTGTGATACAATGTGGAATGGCTTTAACAGAATGTAAGGAACATGTTACAATTTGTTCTCTTTCGGAATACAGAGGACAAAAAGGACTACAAAATATAATCCCCCCTTTCCGTGATTTATTACAAAGTGTGTTTATTACAAGTGTACAAAACGACCTTTGAAAGCAGCATTGGTTAGCTGCCAAGCTAGCCTGCCGACCGCCCAAAAGGGAATGGAGCATGTTAGCAGAGGCTAATACCTTAGCCACAAACCAAGCAGATAATTACCCAAGCAGTAAATTACACAGTATGATTATTTATGGACATCTAAGTAACCTACCGGATTGTGCTTTCAAATGGCTATTTTGCATTCAGTTTGCCTTTCTGTCTGGCATAATATAAAAAAGTGTGTTATAATTCTGCATCTGTGGTGTTTTTATGAAGCTGGGGAAGTAGGTGACAATCTGTGGCAGTCTGTCCGTGTGTCTGTCAGACGATGAGAGAGGACAAACAGCACTGTAGAGACGGACAGGTGTTGAACAGAACACCAGGCGCACACACAAGCACACACACTAACAATACAGCTTGCACATATACGGTACACTAACTCTACAGCTTGCACACAACACACACACACACACACACACACACACACACACACACACACACACACACACACACACACACACACACACACACACACACACACACACACACACACACACACAAACTAATATTATTAAACATATGCTGCATATAGCTTCAGAGAGCGTCTGCTTTCCGTTTCAGTCCATGGAGAAATTATCTGAATTCACCTTCTCCGTTGTGGTTCTCCTGGTTATTGTGGGGAAGGTAATCTCCGAATGCACGTGCTGCTCTGCAAGAAAAACAGAACAGCGTTAACCTCAGACACAAAAAACAGCTTTGACCCCAGAAACACAGAACAGCTTTAACCCCAGAAACTCAGAACTGATTTAACCTCAGAAACACGGAACAGCTTTAACCTCAGAAACACAGAACAAAGAACTCTCCCTCTCTCCCTCCCTCCCTCCCTCCCTCACCCTGTAAGTTTGCATCTGGAACTTGAGGCTAGACACCTCGTGACGTATGAGTGAGGGCGTCAGGCTAAGCATGGAGAGCATGAACGCATCATCTTTAACCTCCTGGGGCTCAGGTAACCTCTCATCGGTCGATTTGCCGTCGCTTTTCCCTCAAGTCAAGTAGGTCAAACAATATAGAGAGACCATTTCACGGCAAGAGGCCGGGAGGCATACACACTCCATAGGAAACCGATTCCTTCTGCCTAACTCTCTCACTCCCTCCCTGGGTGTAATGACCCACTCCATGAGGTAAGGGGCGGGGGAGCAGGGGGTTGGGGGGGGGGGCTGTCAACTCCATCGTCCTCCAAATAAACATGTTCCTCTCTTGTGGGGAGGGTTGCTGCCCCCACATTAAACTTGGCTGAGTACATTACAGCAGTCATACAGGTACACACGCACACACACACACACACACACACACACACACACACACACACACACACACACACACACACACACACACACACACACACACACACACACACACACACACACACACACACACACACACCATACCAGGTACAGACATTCACATACACACATACACACACACACACGCACAGCCACATGAAGACAAAGCCACCGTGTGCATAGGGCTGAACAGACGCAGTCAGCCGAACACAGATGCATAATTGCTGTTCAGATTGAACCTTAGTTAAGACACTTCACATCTGAAGCCAGACGTCTGGATGAGTTTCTATTCTTTGATCTCGTCAATACGATACATTAATAAATGTGTCTTAAGCTAAGGTAGGGTAGGTTATTTAGTTTAGAAGCTTGTTCGTTGAAATACCCTTTACATCCCACAGCAATCAATAAATGATATGCTCTGACCAAAAAAAGGTAATATCCTGTTTCCGTGGTTTTTACAGGCCTGTAATAAGCCCGCCCAATCAGCCTGAATAATGGATGTCTTACCTGCCGACCGGGCTACCTGAAGGCACTCTGCAAATGTACTCATTGCGCATGAACGGAGTCTTTGGAGGGAGGACTATTTTTGGTCGCTTACTTCTAAAACCTAGCTTAGTCTGCCTCGTTTCTCCAAATTGGCTACCCTACCTTTGACTGCGGTTCAAAAAACAGACAGATATACTAAAGATCATGCTTGACTTAAAATAAAAAATATGAAACTTAATGCAAATCATGCTATTAACAATAAACTAACGTTGCTCATCCTAAGGTTATTAAGCTAAATGCACCTCATGCTAAGAGTATCATAATATAATTCCACTATTCATATCAAACTAAATGCTGCTAATGCTGAGGATATTAAACTAAATTGACCTCATGCTCCTAAAGTTAAACTGCACGTACCTCATGCTCCTAATGTTATACTGCACGTACCTCATGCTCCTAATGTTAAACTGCACGTACCTCATGCTCCTAATGTTAAGCTGCACGTACCTCATGCTCTTAATGTTAAACTGCAGGTATCTCATGCTGCTAATGTTAAACTGCATGCACCTCATGCTCCTAATGTTAAACTGCACGTATCTCATGCTCCTAATGTTAAACTGCACGTATCGCATGCTGCTAATGTTAAACTGCACGTATCTCATGCTGCTAATGTTAAACTGCATGCACCTCATGCTCCTAATGTTAAACTGCACGTATCTCAGGCTCCTAATGTTAAACTGCACGTATCTCAGGCTCCTAATGTTAAACTGCACGTATCTCATGCTCCTAATGTTAAACTGCACGTATCTCATGCTGCTAATGTTAAACTGCATGCACCTCATGCTCCTAATGTTAAACTGCACGTATCTCATGCTCCTAATGTTAAACTGCATCACGCTTTGGTTCTGAGCAGAGATGGATGGATTTCTACGGTGGTTCTCACACCTCGGCTGGCGCTGAGACGTACAGTGAAAGCCAACAGTTGTACAAGAAGGGTGTTTAGTAGTGCTGCCAGGGCCCACTGTCTCCCACTCAGCACCCCCTCCCCTTCCTCCTCCTCCTCCTCCACCTCCTTCACTACCACATACTCCATGTGCATGCTGAACACTAGCAGTGCATTGAGCACAGGTTATGTGCGCACACACATATACAGAAATGGGCGCACAGATTGCACACACAGACACACATGCACTTACATACACAGTATGCACACAGACAGAAATATATGCATGCATACACAAACACACACACATACACACACACACATGCCCATGCACTTACAGTCACAGGGACTGTGTTGACTCACACACACAAACAGACACACACACACACATACCGGTAGCTTAAATATCACACATGTCAATACAAATGCACAACATTCAATGACTTCTGCACCCACAGAACTTGCACGAGCATTTCATTATACATGCACTAGAATCACTGATTACTGTGTGCTATGCTGCACTTTACCGTCTGTATGATGCATGCCCTGTCGAGAAATGAAAGATTCAGGTCACACACACACACACACACACACACACACACACACACACACACACACACACACACACACACACACACACACACACACACACACACACACACACACACACACACACACACACACACACACACACACAGCGCAGGATCCAGGGATCTGCTGCTACGACGACGGCAGTAATTAAACACAGGCTAAACATGCGGGTGGGACAGGTGACATGGGCCCTGGAGCGGCAGCTAAGAGCTGAACCACGGTTAACGTCCGTCTGCTCTGAGTACTGCAACATGAGGGGATCTTGTAATATATTAGGATGTATATATTATTCGATATCATATGTGGATCGTCTGTTAGAGCTCAGAGAAGTCACTACAGCGCTCCGCTAATTTTTTCAGCACAGTACTCTCTGTTCATCGGGACTTATGTGTCCCCCTTCCTGGCTTTCACCGGTCCTCAAAACTAGTTTGAAGTTTAGTTATTGTACCAGATTATGGCACCTTGCTAATAAAGGAGCCTTCAACCAGAGTTAATCAGTTTTAACCAGTTCTAACTTACCAGATCAAAAGTACCTACACTTTATAGGCTTACTTTGAAAGCACAAACACACACACAATGCCTAATTTATGATTCCATTTCCATCATAGAACCCACCGGTACATGACGAGCTTCAAACCACGACCTTCCTGAGCTCTCTGACTCTATGCACCACTTGACTGTCGCCATGGACCATGCATAAATAATACATCACAACAGGAAGTAAGAGAAACACAGGGCACCGACATCGTTCAACCATGACCACGTCAACCCCTCCCCCCGACCCACTCACTTAAACCCTCGCTGGCCAGGGGTACTGATGTGTAGTGATGTGTAGTGTGTGTAGTTTAGTGTGGAAGTGTGCGTAGTGTGTATTGAAAAGCTTTACCCAGCATGTTCTCATCCAAGTGAGGGAATGGACACAGATACACACACACAGAGACCCATAACGGCACGTCAAACATAGAAACAAAAAAACTCACGCACACAAACACACATTAAAAGATACATCAAACACACATACACACACGTACACACACACACACAAGTTGTGTGGATGAGTGCATATTCGTGTGTACGTCTGGTTGATACATGTGTGCTGATTGGATCAGTGCATGCAAGTTCATGAATTTGTTTCATGTTTTTTTTGTGCGTGTACATGCATGTGTATGAATGTTTGTGTTTTGTGCGTGTGTGTATGTGTGTACAATACAGAGCCACTAAAAGGAAGTCAGCAGCAGTAGGCGGCTCTCTAAAAGGCAGGTCGTGTGACGCAAGCGGGAAGAAGGCCACAGATCCCAGAGAAGTGGCCACGACCAAGGTTCTTAAGCCTCTGTTCTGAAGGAGGCTTGACGAACAGACGGCCATGTCACCATGGCTTCTATATGTCTGAACATGAGGGCACTAGTAAAGGGCTACGGGTAATTTCTGTTAGTGCCTTCCTTCTATGTCCCCTCAAAGTGCTTTACAAGGGTGCCTGACATTCACCTATCCTACGCACATCCATACACAGACGGCGTTGTCAACCATGCAAGACAACACCCAGCTGCCCCACGGGCGTCACATCATTTGTGGGTGCGTTCTCATAGCTGCTTAAGCTTTTTTAGGAACAAGCATACGTTGTTTTTTTCCCCTTGCAGCAACAAGCCATAAACTTTTTGCGAGTGATCTGTTTCTCTCTCCTCCTCATCATGTTCTCCCCTCTCTCTGTTATCCTCCCCTTGATCTCCCTTGAGTCTCTCTCCCCTGTCCCAAGCACCCCTCTCCTCCCCTGCTTCTCCCCCCCCGTCCTTCCTTGTGATTAAAGGGGATCTCGTTGACAGTATCAGGTTAACTTCCGGGGAGGGGTAAACACTTGCTGTTTCACATCCTCCTGCTTGCTCTCCACCCTCCCTCCCTCCCTGCCTCCCCCCCTCCCCCTCTCCCTCTACAGGGACACTGAACCCACCCAGCACTCCCGTGAAGACGGTGCTCGGAAAATACAAAAAGAACGACCGAAAATAAAGATCAGACCCAAAAGGCTGGCTTACACAACACAACTCTGTTATGAAACACGAACGGCTGTACAACTGAGAACACGACCAGATGTGATCGGGGTCGGTAGCTAGGGAGACGCAGCAGCCATTAGTGTCTGCAGGGCGATGGAGACGACTTCTCCCTTCTCCTCTCCACCAACGACTCCATCTGAAGCCCTGCCTCAGCACCACGGGTAGAGAGTTACAAGATAAGAGTAGAGTAGAACCGTTGAGGAGACCATAGTCGAGATTAGAGCGGTGCGACAGAGTAGACCGGACACCAGCATTGTAGAGCTGGGTAGAGAGAGAGAGAGAGAGAGAGAGAGAGAGAGAGAGAGAGAGAGAGAGAGAGAGAGAGAGAGAGAGAGAGAGAGAGAGAGAGAGAGAGAGAGAGGGAGAGAGAGAGGGAGGGAGAGAGAGAGAGAGAGAGAGACAGATAGAGAGACAGAGACAGAGACAGAGACAGAGACAGAGAGAGAGAGAGAGAGAGAGAGAGAGAGAGACAGAGAGACAGAGACAGAGACAGAGACAGAGACAGAGACAGAGAGAGCAATCAGTGGATTTCTGACATGCAGCATGCGCTTCTCAGCCTCTATGTGTCACATGCACGCACGCACGCACATGCTTGTCAAAAGGCCGATGGCTTCATTAGGAGACGTTTGTTTTGTACAACAGAGGCTGAGAAGCCATTACCAACAATCCCCCAGGGTTAAATAAGACGCACGGTGTGTCTGTGTGTGTGTGTGTGTGTGTGTGTGTGTGTGTGTGTGTGTGTGTGTGTGTGTGTGTGTGTGTGTGTGTGTGTGTGTGTGTGTGTGTGTGTGTGTGTGTGTGTGCGGAGAGGTTAGTAATACATACAAACTTAAACTAATTAATTGAGAAGGGTTGAAACAAGACGGTACCATGATTTATTTTACATTATATTTAAAATAATATAATGAGTTGCCGGCGATAACAGTTTATAGGCAGCAATTAAGAAGACATTCATCTTGTATTAGTTCTGTTGACAGAATAACATTGAAAGATGTTACACATTAAGATGTGTCACAGCCATCCTCCTGAAGACTGCTGTGGGGATCCGTAAGTGCTGTGTTAATTTACCTCTCTCTTACTCTGCCACTACACATAAACTCTGTTTAATGCTTTCCTCCCGATCTGAGGTGTATACATATTTAATGGTAAATTGTTCTGTCAAAGCACTTAAGCCACACGTTCTGTTTCAAATAGTGCTTTAAGAATCAACATACTTACACTAATGCATTTATTAATTATGTTAATCATTCAACCAAACCAAGCCTTACAAACCAACTTGCCGGGAAGCAATTAACCATAAAAAAAATGCCTGTAAAGGTTTCGAATGAACGCCGTGCAAACTGGCCACTGTACATATACAGTGGTTAAGATCCCCTCCTAAAAGCTTTAGTTATCAATTTGTTTTTTTCGTCTGAATATCTTTGCATCGAAACAGGTTACAAGGCATAATTCCGCCCCATGTGGTTTTTGGATTCTAGTCCAGGCTCTTTGCCGCCTCACCCCGGTAGTTCTGCTATAACATAGTCGTACCGCCTGATCCAAGATGACACCAAACCAAAGCAGACTGAGTTACTTCTGATCCCAGGCTGTCTGTCTTCTCTCTCCGATCCAGAGAAGCAGAGACAACGCTCTGCCGTCTGCATCGTCATGCACCACCTTGCAGCGCTGCTTGAATTCAAATCTAAAGTCTGAACGTGATGATACTGCGCTGCCTCAGACCACAACTACGCCTTTAATTACACTTTGGGGGCCAGAAAGCTGAGCAAGACAATCCTCCAATTAGACATTCAAAAGCCGTACCCACTCTACCCAACAAACCCTCCACCTAGCACACACTCTACCTCAAGCCCACTTACATAACACACACACTGTACGTAACACACACTTTACCTCGTCGACAGTCTAACTAACCCACTCTACACTCTCAGGACTTACTGATTTAAGGATTTTGTTTTGGATTTTCCACGGTAGACCGCATTTTAAGGTAAAGTGAACCAGAAGATAGTGTTATTAGGGTCAAGCTTATCGTAAGACATTATTAAAGGATTCGGCCAGGAGACAGTATTTTAGGCTTTAGCCAACCAGGGGACAGTATTTGATGGTTTAGCCGATATGAGAGAGCATTTTAAGGGTCAGACCTACCAGAAGGCGGTATTTGAGTGTTTAGCAGTAGTGAGCCGCAGGTTGCGTACGCGGTCAAATCTCTGATGACGAACACTCATGCCCTGAAGTAGGGGTCACGCAGCAGACCCCAGCTGGTGTTCTGGATGACAGGGGCCGGGATGCGATTACATGTTGTCGGTTATTGTCTGTGTACAGGTGGATGGTATTTGACAAGTCATTAATCCCTCATCTCATATCTCACATTGTAAGATCAGGCTTTATGTTCGACATGTTTAATGATGATGAGTTCTTACATCTGTAGTGCTTTCATTCAAATGTTGAATTTCTAGGCAGATATGAGGATGACCTATCGCAATGTGTCCTATACTGGATTAATACTCAATATATTATGATATTATAATGACATAGGAAAGAGGCAATAGGACCAAAAAGTAGCAGAAACCAAAGAATTGGTTCTTTGTTGTTTAAAATAAACAACAACGCTCCACAGAGTTTGTTTAAAACAACCATATGGGACAAGCGATATGCAAAACTCTGTATACTGCTGATACTGTGTGTGTGCGTGTGTGTGCGTGTGCGTGCGTGGCGTGCGTGCGTCAACATGCTGGACTTATAATACCACAATATTACAACTTCAAAATAATTATAGGAAACAAGAATACAAATAGTTCTACAAGCAGACTGAGGAGAGGATAAGAGAGGAGAGGAGAGGAGAGGAGAGGAGAGGAGAGGAGAGAAGAGGAGAGGAGAGGAGAGGAGAGGAGAGGAGAGGAGCAGAGAGGAAACATAGAGGAGCAGAGAGGAGATGAGAGGAGAGGAGAGGAGAGGAGAGGAGAGGAGAGGAGAGGAAAAGGAGAAGAACAGAAAGGAGAGGAGAGGAGAGGGGAGGAGGGGGTTAGGAGAGGAAGAGTAAAATATGGAGGAGAAAACAGGAGGAGAATAAGGCAGGGAGAGAAGGAAAGAAGAGCAGAGAGGAAATGACAGAAAGGAGATTAAAGCCCTTCAGCTGGTTCTACCCATTGTTCCTTGTGACAAAGAGGGAACAAACATAGACACACACACACACATACACTAATGCACACATGTTCTCGCACATGCTTGCAAACACACACATACACACACAGTACACTGAGAAACTAATTTAGAAATGCAATCTCTCACACACACAGACACAGACACAGACGCAGACGCACACGCACACGCACACACACACACACACACACACACACACACACACACACACACACACACACACACACATAATAGCGACATACACGTTACGCATACACAATGCTACTTTGGAAATCAGCTTATCTTTAGCCTTTGTGATTACAGGGAAGTGGGTGCACCATTATACAAGTAAGATGCCCTGACTCTGCACCACCACCCGTTCACCCCCACATGCAGCCTCACATGCTGACCTTCTATCCTACAAGCGTCTTCCAGAAGGCGCTCTAATTGTAGTGGACAGGTAGCAGGCACATTCCTGCAGACTCTAGTCACACATGATGCAATTAAAGTGATTCTGTTAATAGTGTTGAGTTTGAGGGGGGAATAGGGAGAGTGCAAGAGAGATTCATAAAATTGTTAATTATGTTTACATTTTGTGCTACTATTATTTATTATTTGTTTGTGCTGTGGCAATGTAATTTTTTTATTCCCATGCCAATAAAGCCTTTTAAACTGGTAGAGGATAGAGACAGAGAAGCAGAGAGAGACAGAGAAGGAGAGAGAGACAGTTTGGAGGAAAGAGAGAGAAGGAGGAAGAGAGGGAGAGAATATTTACAAAGATGGGAGAGGGATAAGACTTGAGCACAAAACTGACATGATTGGCTGTGTGTTAGCCTAAGGTCGCTGTGAATAAGGGCATATGTACGAACGACAAGTGTATACGTGCCGGCGTGGTCGCATCCTAACACGGGTGGGAGTGAGCCGTACCTGATGACTAGAGGGGGAGAGGGAGAGAGGGAGAGAGGGAGTAGAGGGAGAGAGGGAGAGAGGGAGAGAGAGAGAGAGAGAGAGAGAGAGAGAGAGAGAGAGAGAGAGAGAGAGAGAGAGAGAGAGAGAGAGAGAGAGAGAGAGAGTGATGGAAAGAGTATTCCAATGCCCGCTGGAAATTAAAGATGCTGCTAGTGCGTGGGAGAGGAGGAGGAGCGAAGGAGGAAGAGGGTCATAAAGGCTACACCGTACGTCCTCTACTCCCACGAGCGCACAACAGTGACAGAGTTCGCGTGGTGAAGGCAACTGGGAACATGATTAATCACCCACGACAACTTTCAAGTGGCATGTCAGACGTTAAATATTCGCCGTGTGTTAGTCACGGACCGTCTCAACCACACGACCGAGTTACAGCAAAGCGAGATCTTCTTGACCACTACACACCAGTTTAAACCACAGAGATTGTAAGGAAAATATAGGAAGTCAATCAAACAGAAAGGCTGAACTAATCCAATCTGTTTCTATTTCAAGTCCACCGGCGCTAAATTAGTTTCCAATAAACGAGTCATGGGTGAATCAGCAAAGACTATTAAGACAGCGCAAGTTTTAAAGTTGAAGTTAGAGTATAGAGCACAAACTCAAATAATCAAAGATTTGTCAGTGCAATCCATTACGTTACTATTGAGTGTTTTATCCCTAACGATAATAAAGAACATATATTCAAATCACAGCGTAAAATAAGTCACGGACCACACTGTGCCCGGAGACGCACCTGACGAGCGCACCTCCGGCTGACCAAGTAGGTACTCACCTAACTTTTGCGGCTACAGAAGATATCGCGTCGTTCCTCATATTCTTCCTTTTGGACACCGCAGTTCCCATGCTGAGCTGGAAACGACACGGAAGATAACGCGAACCATTCCACTGTCTCCTCGCAGAACGATAAAAAGCACGAAATAAATGGTTAACACTATTGTGAATTTCCGTATAAATTCCGTATTTTTTTAACGACTCTTCAATTGTAGGATTAATTTGATTTGTCGGCATTCAAAGTATTTTTTTAGGAGGAAAAGCGCGTTTTGGGTATGAGCGCTGTGGCGGTTGTGGCAGCAGTTCGCTGCTCTCATCTCAACTACTCTCGCGCTCTCCTCCAGGCTGGAGCAAACCAACAGGAAGGAAACTAGACCCATAAAAGGACTACCTGCCCCTTCTCCGCGTGCCCTCTCATCTGCGCACACTGGACAGGTGCAGTCTGGGTAGGTCATTATTATGCAGGGTTTCAAACACACCTACAAATGTCCATTATCAAATGTCCAATTGTCCAATATATCTAATAATAGTTTATTGTTCTAATACTGGATAAACGGCACAATCCACAACGTTGTTTTCCAATGAGAGTTTTTGACCAAGAATGGAGCAAATAATCACACAAATTTGAGTTCTAACAATAACAATATACTAATTTCATCATAAAAGGGCAGTCGCCCAAAGAAGGGAAATCTCAATTGCAAATCGATATTCAATCTGAGAAAATCGTAAATAAAGTCCCGCCCTCTAATCCCCTTCTAAGAACCACTGATCATCCTGACCTTTGACCTTGCAACTTTAGACACAAGTGGGCGACATCTGTGATATCTACTCAAACGATCCGGGGTAACCATCTCAAGTCACACAGAGTCTTACATGAAATACACAGACGGAGAAACTCACTGGATATTCTGGTTTGTTTTGAGTGCCAAGCGATACCATGCGTTTAACACGCCAAACTCTTCTACCTAGGTTCCTGTGTGAGTATTATATTTTTGTATACAGTACGGTCGCTCTGATCTGAATGATGACAGGCCAGGGAGAGATGAAGCGAGGAAAATTTACCTGAATAAAAAAACTTGAGGCGAGATGAAACAGAGTGGAAACACCCACTCGACAAATTCAAAAGATGAAAAGGTGGGAGGGCCGTGAGGGGTCGTGTGGGTGGAGTTATTTTAATAAATATTTTTGATGTATTTTCGCTTAATGAATAGGAAGGCGAGACAATAGGAAAGGACCTGGTACAAGGTGTCAATATTGTGCCATGTTTTCCATCCACTATTTTCCATCCACCCGCTTTAAGGCAAAAATGTGATTCTCTTTGCAAATCCACAAAAAAAACACATATTTCTCTGTGGAGATGAGCATCAATTGAATTAAGGGTAATACTAAGACGCTGAAAGAAACAAAAAGAGAAGAGGAAACACACAGCGACAATGCCCATGGCCTTGGGCGAAGCAGGCCGATGATTCACACACAACTTTAATAACACAAACAGTGATCATCATCGCAACAGCATCTGGTGCCATGTAGCGTGCCACACGTAGCAACCGCTACCTCGTTAGCGGCGTCGCCTTGGGACCCCATAGACATGAGCAAGCAACCCCCCAGAAACACACCAGCCAGCTATAGCATCCAGCGGGGTAAAAATAGCACGCTATGACGAACATCGTACCTTCGAACTCCAACATCACAGGTCTCACACCTGCCTTATTAAAACAGCTAAAGCCTGATATAGAGTGAGGGGGACGGGGTGTGTATGGAGATGGGCTGAGTGGGGGAGCATGGTGGGTGGTTCTGGGTGGGCAGCGCAGGGTTCCTATTGGTTGGAGCGCCAGCTTTACGTACAGACCTGGAAGGCGGAATTTGAGGTGTATTTTTAGAGAGCTTTTCTTGTGGTTTTCTTCTTTCTTCACGTTTCCAGCGAACAGCAGTCGGAATGTAAAATAGACAGATGATTCACTCACCATGGCTAGAAATAGTAGGCCCACATGGGGTGAGACCCAGTGCACAATGGAGGCTGCAATACTAGCTCTGGCAGTTGTATCCGTTAATAATAGATATGGTTAACCTTTCAAACAAATATAAACACTGGCTGGTCAGGGAAATCCTACGTGAGAGGGATGTGAGTCATTTCCACTAATTTCATGTGGTTAAAGTGTGTTGAATGAAAACAATGAATCAAAGTTTGACCTGCTACCGAATTAACTTGCTTTTTGATCTGCTGTCTCTGTATTTATTCCTCGGTGGAAACAGAAACAGAATCCACCTCAGTCTTGATATCCCCAGTCCCAGCTGTGGGGCCTCAACGCAAACCGCCCCTAGCAAGCTTCTCCGGAAGCGAGATGATGGACCAGATACCGAGGCCGGACCTCAGAGAGAGATTGTCCAAAAGTCTGTCAAAGGGACGATAGCCAGACCTCTATAAATAATGCAGAAACTAATGAGGAGAAATATAGATAGCTCTTTGGTGAAAAATGGCCTAATGCCAAGGGAAAAGTACCAGGTTGACCTCATTGATGCTAGCTAATGAGGAACGCAGTTTAGCAAAGATACACAGCAAACTAGGCTAGTAGCTTATTGCTGGTATGAGGTTAACTGAAGTGGGCAGCTAAAGGTATGCAGATCGAACACGCCAACCGCTTGCACAGGTGTGAGGCTAACAGAGTTACGTGGCCAGTAGAGGTGTGCGGATAAGGTGCAAGGCACATAGAGGTATGATGCTAGAAGAGGTGCGTTGCTGGCAGAGGGCTAACAGAGATGCTAGCAGAGAAGCGAAGGAGAGGAGCTTCTCAACCGGAGCTCAACCAATCCTGACCTCTGAAAGGAGCTTTTGCACATTTTACCCACAATTCTTCACAACCTCACGCATGACGAATTGAGTAGAATTGGTCATTAACACTACGAGTCTTGTTGACCATTGTATTATAACACATCATATAAACAGATGGCCTTTAATTGGTAGCCTACTACAGCATTCCTCTGAACACATCTATCCGTCACCTTTGCCTAACCCTCTCTCTTAACTCCATCCCCCTCTTCTACTGCACGTGACGCCCACCGGGTGGCAAGGAGCAGAACAAACGTGCCAACAAATTGGCTGTATGAATATTTAATCAGCCATCTGTGTTCAGTTCTGTGTGACTGCTCGCCTACGCTTTCCACGTGTGCCCGTTGCATGTTGTATACGCATTGTATCTTCGTTACCATGCGCCCGTGTCGATTAAACACACACACACACATACACACACACACACACACACACACACACAAACAAATACACACGCATACAACCCCGGGGTGGGTCTGCCAGACAGCACATAGAGCTCAGTAGCGCAGACGGGAGGATTCTGTGAGTGTGCACGCGTATTACACATGCACTTTCTCAGCCAACACAGAGTCTGTGCTGACTCGACAAGCCGATCTGCTGCTTGAAAGCAGATGGAAGCTGCCGGCTTCAGGTGTGTGTATGTGAATGTTTGTGTGCATGTGTGTATGCCTGTGTGTGTGTGTGTGTGTGTGTGTGCATGTGTTTCATGTTCTTCACATGCACAGCTGCTGGTCCGCACCGGACAGACGGACAATGAGACAGAACTATAAAAACCCAAGTCATTGTTAACACGACACGCTAAACAAATAGCAACCACCTCCAGGAGCTCTGCAGATCTCGTATCAACGTACACAACCTCCTTGAACACCACAACGGTTGAGTCAACGACCCGCTACAAAATTCTTGATTCCAGCTACCTTTCCGAACAATGTGCCACTGCACTTGATGCATAACGTCAACATGTGTTGTGACGTGTCTATACATGTCCCCAGCTGTTTTGTAACACGTGGTTTGTGTTGCTACACTGAGCTGGTGTGCCGTCAGCATTGTCCTTCAGAATGTGTTACTCCTTTTGTTATTGCACGTCGGCAATGATTACACAATGATTGAATTTCCCCACTTTCACAGCCCCCATTTGAACCTAGGAACCTGTGTTTGTTATTGCCTGTGCTGTGATTTCAGATTTTCAAGGGCTCTATAGTGTACAGAGAGCTTGCGATAGCAGCAAGTGAAGTTGGATGCTATTAAAACTGCTGCTGACATATATTCCCAGTGCTACTGAACAGAGAGTGTGCAGCCAATGAACTCCCAATTTAATTTCTAAGTATCATATAGAAATGAGAAAACCTATAAAACCGGTTTCCCAACACACCGCAATATGGTAGGAACCGACGCAACATGTTTCGACGCGGGACTCTTCAAGGTCGTTTAGCTGGATTGGTATTAATGACGTTAACGTTGAGTGATGTGCCGTGCGATGGGAGGAGGAGGAGAAGGATTTTACACTGAACAGGTGCAGCCAACCGGGGTGAGAGTCAATAGGAGGTGGAGACGCTGGGGCCCTCCAGGTTGTGTTCTCAGCTGGAGTCCAGGGAGTGTAGATAAAGTGATAGTTAGGGCCGGACACGGATAAACCTGGGGAGGAGACACTAGCTAGGCAGTAAAAAAAGCAAACGCTCCCACGGAGGCAAGTGATAAAAAAAAAAGAAAAAGGCTCCAAATCCGGTGTGATTGTTCTTTTGGTTTTAGCAGCAGTAGTCAAAGGAGCAGCTCTGGAGAGCCGGGATGTCTTGTTTTATCTCCTTCTGTTCGTTTAACTCGGGGAAAGCGAAAGGCAGCTTAAGAGGAGGAACTACTATCAAGTGTTGTGTCCAGAACTGCGCACTAGCATACTAAACAGTAGGTCAGGACAGTATGTAGTACTATCCGGAATTGCATGCATGCCAAAAACGGCATGCTCAAAACGGATGGCATGTCATTGGCTAGAGCGGATGATGGGAGAGAGAGGAGAGGTAGGA
>NC_079417.1:5386127-5388627 GCF_026213295.1 Gadus chalcogrammus
AATTAAAGCATGAGTCGCAAGCATGCAAAAAGTGTGACAGTTGCGCTTTGCTTGTGTGATGGTTTGTAGGTGTCTAGGTGTGTGTGTGTGGGGGGAATGACTAGAAGACTAGAACTAGAACAGACTAGAAGAGAAGAAGTAGAGAGCCATAGATAAAGTGAGAGGGAACCTTTCCATAGGGCACACACGAGGAGCCGGCCACCGCGGGATGAACCCCCAACCCACCTGTACCCTACCACCAGCGCAGCACCATCTATCATCAGTCCACGGGACAGATGGCGTGGCGCTGGCGCTGAGATGCACTCTGGGGAAGCGCTAAGCCCTGCCCCCCCTCCCTCCACCACCTCCTCACAGGCCATAACCCTGGTTCACCTGGAGCAGGCTGGGCTCAGGTCAGGGGTCGTTCCCACGGGCGGTGGCCCCCTTTCATGGACCGGGGAATCAGAAGCAGAATGGTCACGCTGGGTGACTGCCAGAGAGAGAGAGAGAGAGAGAGAGAGAGAGAGAGAGGGGGAGAGAGAGGGGGAGAGAGAGAGAGAGAGAGAGAGAGAGAGAGAGAGAGAGAGAGAGAGAGAGAGAGAGAGAGGGGGGAGAGAGAGAGGGGAGAGAGAGAGAGAGAGAGAGAGAGAGAGAGAGAGAAAGGGAGGGGGAGAGAGAGAGAGAGAGAGAGAGAGAGAGAGAGAGAGAGAGAGAGAGAGAGAGAGAGAGAGAGAGAGAGAGAGAGAGAGAGAGAGAGAGAGAACGTTTTCAATCCTCTACCATGTCATCAATGAGCACTTCCGGACCACATCTGGGACAGAGCAGAATGGCGGAGAGGAGCACATTTTTTCTGGTGAGGGGTTTATTTATTCCTCCTCCGCCTGGCATTCTTGTCTTGCTTTTTGCTTTTTCTGGCTTATCAATATAAATGGCCTAGATGAGTGAGTCCGCGTGGGATACGGTGTGAAGACAAGGACGCAGGAAAGTTCAGCTTCCATAACAGCTCTACGCTTGAGTTTGGCTGTGTTTAGGCCTGGAGAGAGCGGAGAAAGAGAAAGAGTTGAATTTAGGGCAGAAGGAGAGAGAACAACAAAATAAAGCCAGGGAGAAAAAAAGGGTTCAGCTATTCAGATATCCAGTGTGGACTCTAGGTTACCCTGATGTTATCGCCGCCTCCTCATCCTCCTCTTCATCCTCCAGCTGTGGTCTGTGGTTATCTACTGCTCCCCACTCGTTGCCAAGAGGAGCTCCAACCTGAGAGCTCCAGCTGTCGCTTATGGGAGAGCAGCCTAAAACTATTTGGTAAATCCCAACCAATCAGATGGAGTCGTGACGTTCCCTGCCGTAACCCCAGTCCAATGAAACATTCAACGTTCAGAGTTGTAACAACAAACTCAGATCCAGTGGTGTAAATTTACACAAAACATGTCCTTTATAAGAGGTACTCTGTACATGTCGTCTGCTCTCCCCAGGTCGACACTAACCTGTACTAACATAACCTTGTCATTCTGATGTAGTTAGGGTGACCAGATCCCAGCAAACCATTTGTGGGACAAAGTGTATGCTTATGTCCCACATATGGTTTGACCTCTCTCAGCACTGCCTTGCAGGTTTTCCCCCAGTTATGATCTGTTTCCCATTCTTGGTTGTAGCTGGATTTCCTTTCCTTTGCAGTAGTCTCCATCATGTCTGTGGTGACTTTGTGGTGAGCAGCAATTTTCCCTGTTAGGCGTTGTGTAGCAGGCAGCCAATTCAGTGATAGGTCTACCTGCACTTGACCCACGTGCGCACGTATGATTAACATCAAACACAGCCCGCTGCCAGATTTAAGAAAAACATCTGTCCTGCAGTGAATGGACTTTGGCAAACTAGAGCCAATCAAAATGTGTGACATCATCTTAATATGGAGTACGCAGGATAGAAGCTTTAAACTCTATGCTTAAAAGCGATACACCCCTAGATGTACTTCTAGACTAGAGCAAAGAAGAAAACACTTATTAGTATATGGAACGGGATATGGGCCTGATTGCTTGGGGGTAAGTGCAGACATTTAAAGGGGTTAAGTAAGTGAGTGTCATTTGTTAGAAATGGCATGGCCATTCACTCAGTAGTGAAAGAAATGCGCTGAGAGAATATCTGCTCTGGTTTGAGCTATAAATATATATACGACTGTACATTTTGCCAATTTGTCAATCACAAGTGTGTGAAATTCAACACTTCTTGATGGCTCAAAGCGACAAAGGCAGCAGAGAGGGATGGGATGGTTTTTGGATGTCTCTCTTTGATATATATATATATATATATATATATATATATATATATATATAAATCGAATGCGGCCGATACATTAATTTCGCTAATTCTTTACTCCCTACATCGGTATCGGCACCGGCTCCTAAAATCCAGTATTGGTCAGGCTCTACTCTTTACCTCTCTCAAATCTTACCTACAACAGTTGTTATTTCTAATTAAGTGTACTGGTACATTTAGGTCAACAATTAACTAACTTTATTGGGAATCC
>NC_079417.1:5393627-5483627 GCF_026213295.1 Gadus chalcogrammus
GTTACAATTGTGGTTAATCTTGAGTGTGCTATTCTGGAGGAGGATGTACTTCGCCAAGAAGAAGTGAGTATTAAGTTTATTTCTGAACATGCACATTTTTTCTCCTTTAGGTTTACCAATTGTTGTGCTTGCAGGTTGAAGAAATCATATTGTATGAACCAGAGGAGGAGACCCTGTCTGCTGTCGCTCACGACATACCAGATGCAAGTGGGAAAATGCATAGTCTTTGGGCTTCTTGGCATTTTTTAATTCTCCAATGTCTTTAATAAGAACAACCTTCTGTAGAACAACCCTGGGCCGAGCAGCAGGGAAAAATTAAGTGATTAACTATTCACATTGGTACATTATTAGTACAAGCTATTCTGACCTATTTGTCTCACAGGATATCAAGGCCATTTACAAAAGGCACCTCTTGCTTAAGATCGAATACAAAAAACTGAAAATTAGCAAAGTTCAGCTGGAAATCAAGAGGCTGGAAAAGGCAGTACAAATGCAAACACCGCACAGGTTCATGTGTAGGAATGTCTTTAATTGATTTGATTTTCTTCCCACAGCTCAGGGAAGATTAATAATTAAAATTGCATTTAATGAAAACTAATGAATTTTTTTGTGATCCTGGGGAAATATAAGACATATTTATTATTTCAAAAGTCAATGGATAGGCCTATTTTCTCTGAAGTAAAGGGAATTACAAAAATAAGCCAATAACAAGATGTCTATGACATCCTCAGGACGTGAACTCGGGCCCCCCGCACCACAGCACCAGCTCAAGACCAACCACCTAACTGATGGTTCCCGATTGCTGCAGAACACATAGGTTCGTATAAAAATGTGTTGAGAAAAAATCCACGATAACGTGCACTTCATTTAATCTTAGACACTTAGGCTGTTTGTACCTCGTATGTCAAATTTTTGGTCTTTCATTTGACAAAATCGTGAGGACTAGGTTTGGCGGAACCTTCTGATGGTACATTTGTTTCCGACAGACTTCTCTGAAACAACGCTGAGGTAACCCTGGCAGCCGGCCACGTGATAGTTTAACAAATTTGAACTCTTGGCGACTCAAAACTAGGCTCCTCCGAGTCTTCATTAAAACATTAAAGGGTTAAAGGGTGTGAGTGTGATTAGCCAATACAAGACGTACATCTAAGTGGACACACCCACTTGGGATTTCCAGAAGAAGCAGATTTTCCAAAAGGCTTGTAATGGCTAATCACACTCACACCTGGTGTTATGTCACCTTAACGTCAAGATAACCTTTCTCTGCCTCCATCTGCATTTGAGTCCTCCCGAGTGGACCACTGTCCATCAATACCAGCTTAATGATATCGTTGAATAAATAACTTGGGTTGGTCTTTATATAGCCGCTCCTGTCTAGACTAGAGGTCTGAACTGATCATCATACTGTTGGACACGTATTCCATCGGTAGATAAAAATAAAATACAAGTTTTATTAGAAATCCTCATGAGATTTCAAATGGAAACATCTGTTGATCTTTTTGCTAAAGCACAACGATTGCAAATGTAGTGGTTATATTTGTCTGTTCTATTTGGAAACCCATCCGGTCCATTCTAGACCACCGGTCCATTCCATCTGATCCCAATCCAATCTAGTGACTCTATCTAGAGTCTGTTGAATCTATTTATAAGGTATCCCATCTATAACCCCAGAAGAAGGGCCAACCAGAACAATAGAAGGAGTTGGCGCAGGACAGAGAGAATCACAGCAGAACCAAGTGGACGAGCAGGTCATTACATTCTTTACAAGTACCTCCAGGCCAATTCCAGTAGAGCAAGTACAAAAGATTAAAAATAAATAAGAAATGGAGTGCAAGCGTAGATGTTATCATTCTGGTTTATTGAATGCAGTTGAATTGAATACCAATAATTTGGTAAAAGGAGTGTAATATGAGTTAGTGGATCAATTGAAGTTATGGCACCAGGTTTTGCGGACTAAATATGACAGGAGATCCGTCTGACACACTGGATATAATATAACACTGGATGTGAATATTTAAATCTAATCAGTGTAATGAATGCATTAAAAATAACCATTTAGATTTTGCAGATGCTTTATTCAAAGTGACTCATAGGGAACATATTTTTTAGTCACTTATCTCTAAGGAGCATGCTAAAAATACTTGAGTAAAACGTTTAAAAAAGACCATTAGGAACAGCAAAACATAATGAATGTACGAGTTCACGGTTCGATTTACAGCGACTCTAACAGGGCTTATTTTGTTTATAATTCCAGAGTTTTCCAAATCAGCGTCAACAGATCAAATGACAAAAACCCCCAATCATGATCATCACAACCATATTTACTGATAGTACAAACACACACACGCGTACCCAAACACCCACAGCTATCGCTCTGAATATAAATCTCTCTCTTTCGCCTCTCTCTCTCTCATTAGTATTCTGCTGGTAGATTTATTGAGAGTCTGGCTCTTATACATCTAATGAATCACATGACTCACACACGCTCCACTGTGTTCGTGTCTGTGTATGCATGGTTGGTATGTGTATGCGTGCGTGTGTGGAGCTTTTTACCAACTCTACTCTCATCATCATAACTCCTCTTCATAACACACTCACCATCGGTCCCGCCGTTCTAAGGGTCGGGCTCCAGTGTGGACATGAAGCTGTGTTTACTCAGTTCACTGACTCTACTGTGTTAATGATTTGTTGTACTGTGTTAACTGTTTCTATACAGGTTGTGTGTTGAGTGTGCTGCTGCTTTTAATAAGAAACAGATAAACAGCTCCCATCTGTTTTTCCTCCCTCACAATCTACCATAGCATTCCCGTTCCAAACTAGGGGTACGGCAGCTGTGTAAACTTTGTAAAGAATTAAGTTTGGATTTGTTAAGCCCAAAGCATACAGCCATGTTGGGACAGATATTTTAAGAATTTTTATGGCCAAAATATACTTGAGTCCTATACGAAGTACACTCTGTATGCTATGGACTGTACAGCACTATAAATATTACAATGTAGAGTTTGAAACAAACATCCACACACGCACACCTGCAAAGACATACACACACTCGGTGGTCTGAAGGAAGCTGATTCAGGTTTAAGCTTCCAGGACTACCGAAGGAAAATAAAATGCTCTTGGCTTCTTAGCAGATCACTGCTGCCACAAGTTCACCTGCAACACTTCATCATCACCCACCATCCAGCTGCACATTCAGCCCGAGGGAAGGACACAAAGATCGGAAGATTTAGACGCACAGAAAAATAGAGAGAGACAAATAGATATTTAGAAGTCTTCTTCTTCTTTTTTCTTTGTTACTCCTGAAACCTGATTTTTTTTCTGTTCGTTTGGGGTGCATTAAGTTTATAATCAAAAAACGAAATGAAACGAAATAAATATAATATTAATGAAATTGTGCATTAGAGACTTGTACAGATATTCCGGCAATATCAACCTTCTCATTCACCCTTCTACATTTACAGTATATAAGTACAACCTCTATCTTTGACAATCCTAAAGATCATCCAAATGTCTAATACCATTTTCTTGGCAAACCGGAGCCTGAAGACATGTTTAATTTCAGAGTCAGTTCCCTGGAGGGACTTCATAATCGAGCAAGCACATTTCTGTATTGTCAATCAAGCAAAGGGCAGGGATATGGACACATAGGATATATGGATTCATGTATAACCTAACCATGCGTGACTGACCCAGTTTTTCGGGCCGGTATTCCTGCAGAAGGGCAGTTGTATATGGAAGCTGACGTCAAGCCACATGACTGAGCTGGGTCCAACAACCCGCCCATCCTCTCCCTTAGTTCCTCGACTGGGGGAATACACCACCCTCACTAGAGCCATGTCTCCTCTTCTTTAATGAGCTGCTCTTTAATCAGCCAACAAGGATGCATTAACACACACAAACACATAGGATGATGCTGGTAGGTTTATAGAGTCACAGGGGCGAGAGAGAGAGAGAGAGAGGCACCCTCAAAGAGACAGAGAGATTGAGAAAGAGAGAGAGAGAGAGAAAGAGAGAGAGAGGGTGACACCCTCAAAGAGACAGAGATAGAGAAAGAGAGAGGGATAGAGAAAGAGAAAGAGAAAGAGAAAGAGAGAGAGAGAGAGAGAGAGAGAGAGAGAGAGAGAGAGAGAGAGAGAGAGAGAGAGAGAGAGAGAGAGAGAGTGAGTGAGTGAGTGAGTGAGTGAGTGAGTGAGTGAGTGAGTGAGAGAGAGAGTTTTGAGAGTGTAAGAGAGAAAGGACAGAGGGAAGGAAACAAGAAAGAAAGAAGGGGAAAGATATATGCGGTATAGAAATAAAAAACAGAGCAGTATCCCACTTATTTCACGATCAAAATGCTACAGCCAAAAACCACACTAATAGTGTAGTGTAGGGTTTCTGTTTAATGTATTGTGCTGTATACTGTTTTGTAATGTCTTGTAGTATATTATACTGTGCTGTAGTATTGAACTGTACTGTAATTGATTGTAGTGAATTGTTCTGTAGTGCATTGTATTGTCCTGTAATCACCGTAGGCTGCACAATGCTCCCAGCCAATGGTTGAACACAACACCTGCGTCACATTAGCCCAGGTTAGTACGGTATCTACTGTTTAGCCCATGTTAGTACAGTATCTACTGTTTAGCCCATGTTAGAACAGGATCTATTGTTTAGCCACATAACAGTTTCTGCTATTTAACCATGTACTACTTTTACCATTCTTCACAGCAATTAGACCCATTGTGTGCAGTGCAATTAAGTGAGTGTCTTTTAGAAGGTAGTCTTAAAGATTATTTTAAGCCCAATAGACAAATGGTAATTTATATCATAGTTTATTATAAGCCCAATAGATTTATGGTCATTTATTTTCCATGATAAATAACATCTACCCAAGGACAAAGACTAAACAAATGTTTGTTTTTTGGGAAAACAGCTTGAGCTTTGTCGATTATTATTATCCTCCAATAAGAAGCTCTTAGCTTGATTGCCAAAACAACGAAGGAGCGAAGTAATGTTTAATGTATTGGCCGTGAAGGACTATTGAAACGCATTTTGGGTGATGGATGGCCACTCCCCTTCCCTCCATCAATCAATCCTGCTCCCCTCTCTCCCCTCTTCTTGATAAAATATGTCTAGAATAACCGAGCCACCGGTTATTCTTCTAATGGTGAACAGGTAGCAAAATGGACGGCGGCCCGGCTTGGCATGAGCGTGACATCATGTGTAATCCTGCTGAACCGAGGTGGAGGAAACAGAACTCAGTACCGTAGTCAGCTTGAGTCTTTATTCTGCACTGGGGGTGCGCTGAGTATCTACTGATCCTTCCTCTTGGGCTCACTGGTTGTGACGGAAAGCATGCGCCCCTCGTGACTTTGGGATGGGGAGACGTCTGGTTGGAGGAGGAGAGAGGGAGGAGGAGGAGGAGAAAGGGAGGAGGAGGATGAGAGAGGAAGATGAGAAGGGGGACCATGAAAGAAACAAATCATCTGATGCCAGACCTACACAGTGAACTGTAAACAGAACAACAAAAGAGCTCAGATGCCATCATGTTGCGTTGACATCTGTGCACATGCTTACAGAAAGTGAAAGACAGTCTCTTGTTAAGCCCCCTCTTCAAAAACACATATTCTGTTTTAACACAGATGATCAGGAGGAGACTTCTTTTATGTTAGATCTCAAAGATATCTAAAAACTTGAACCCTGACTGGCTAAGGTTTCCTAAAGGAGAACTTTCATTATCGCCGTCCATTGCTGTAAATCAACAGACAGGCACTTACTATCTTTCACGTATCATCAATCATAACTCTCATTAAGTGGTTGGATTTTGCCACTTCACTTCTTCAACTGACCCAAATTCCCTAACCACCACTTGTCCATTAATGGCCATGTTATCCCTTTAATAGTTAATCACTTAATGGAAGAATGCAACAAACTGATAATGTAATTTCGATGTGCATGTAATAAACATACTCACTCATATTTCACCGTACCACTTGCTCATATTAACCATCTCTATTTTCTACCGTTAAATTCGTTGTGACGAGCCAGTGGGAGGGGAAAGGCGGATCTTCTCCTACCATCAGAGGAGCCATACTGAACAGGGCTGTCGCACGGTTGGTAGGACTTCCGCTTCCCGGCGGAGGTCTGCTCCATTAGGGACCACAGCTAAACATCCCACCATCAGGCAAACAGGGCAGGGGAACAGGCAGTCCCCTCTGCCGACGTATTGCCACCCTGCAGCTCAGAGATCCAGCTGTGGATAAGGCTCGGTTGGTCCGTTCCAGGGATGTCCTTGGGGGACTGAAGTGAAGGATGGAGGGCGGGATGGAATAAATAAAAAAAATGCAAAGCACTTAAAAAGAAGAGCGTAAATCAGTGTGAGCATACCAGAGTATGCATGTGTGTGTGTGTGTGTGTGTGTGTGTGTGTGTGTGTGTGTGTGTGTGTGACCTGTGCATACACACAGCTGGTCCTTTCAAACAGGTGGGTGACCCACTGTTCCAGGCTGCTGAGCTCAAGCTCCACCCCCCCCCCCCCCCCTCAGCTTGTCCTTCTATTGGCTGACACACTCGTCTTCCATCTGACCTCTCAGCTTCTGGAAGCTGACGGATGACACGTACCAATATAGATCGAGATCTCCCTCCTCCCCCTAACCTAGGGTGGGGAAGGGGTGGTGGTGGTGATGATGATGGTGGGGGTGGTGGTGGTGTTGGCGGTGGTCTTGATGATGGTGGTGGTGGTCATGATGACGGTGGTGGTGGTCATGATGATGGTGGTGGTGGTCATGATGACGGTGGTGGTGGTCTTGATGGTGGTGGTGGTGAATGTGGTGTTGGTGATGATAGTGGAGATGGTGTGAGAATAGCGGTGCATCTGGTGCTGATGATGGTTGTGATGTGGGGATAGTGGTGGCTTAAAACTAGGGTTAGTTTTAAGCTAGTCCACCTGTCTACCTTCTGTGGGAGGATCACGGTGAGGCTAGGGTCGCGATGGGTATCGGGGGGGTAGGGGGGAGGTGGTTGTCAGATGGCCTGGGTAAGGGCGCTGCTGTACCTGATCACACCCGGTCTGAACTTAAGCTGTGCGTCAAGCAGCTCCAGGTGGTCCAGAGCTTCTTTCTTCCCCGCCAACAGCTCCTCACTCTGGGCTGAATGCTGAAGGAGTCGCCCCCTAGTGGTCGGCTGGGAGACCGGCGCCGTCACCTCCTCCCGGGCCGAGGGGAGAGAGGAAGAGAGGAGGGCGAGAGGGGCGAAAGAGGTTCAAGAGTGGGCTGGAGAGCGGAGGGGGGAGAGGGGAGAGAGCGGGGGAGATGGGGGAGAAGAGAGAGAAAGGAGGGAGAGAGGAGGGTGAAGGGAAGAGGGAGAGGAGAGAGAAGGGGTGAAGAGAAAAAAGGTGGATAGAGGACAGGAGAGAAGATGAGAGATCCATGCCATACAACTCCTTTGTTTGTGTGATATTGACCTAGATTTATAGACTTTATACTTAAAACATAATAATAACAGAAGGAGGAGGAGGTTGAATAGGTAGAAGAAGAGAGAAGAACATCTCTTTGTGAACACTGAATGCAGTCCTTTTCCATAAACCTTAGACTGCACACCAGGCAATTAAAGTAATAAATGGATGTTTGTCCTCTGCTATCGCCTGCCCTACGCGAACTCTGTGTGACTTCATAACAACGTCCTGGGAAAAGTTATAAATGGGATTGTTCATGCAGCTAACGGCTGACCAGTTAGCTGGTGTATATATCGCCGATATCCCAATACACCTGCTGCCAATTGTATTAAAACATTCCTGGCTATTCTGCGCAGTCCGCATATTACAAGAAACAAACAACTCTGAAAACGGGTGGTAGCTAAATTGGGATTAATATGTTTCATTTAAATTCTAATGAATTCCTGATGGTATTGCTGCTCATGGGATATCCTTCTCACTGGTCGCATATTTGCACACTGCCCCAACTAACACCAACTAGCTATAGAATAGATAGATCCAGCGCTAGAATTTTTGCTGAAGGTGGCCAACACTGATTCTACATGTTCGCCAATCAAAAACATACAGCCAACAGCCAACTACAGCACACTGGCCAGACACTGGCAGGATAGGGAAGTCGGTATGGTTGTGAGTGAGGTAGCCAAAAAGTTCTGGGTTCGAAGCACCGGTCTACGTGTAGGCATCCCTGTGCAAGATGTCTAAGCCCTACCTTCTCCTTATTGTTGAAAATTAATCGAAAATGAAATAAATTATTACTGAATATCAATTGAAAGCTGCTGCTTAAGATCTAAATAGTAAATAAAGGTTCAAAAGTAAAATGTCTCTCCTCACATGGTCTTCCACCTGGAGTGTCCTAATGAAAGTGTGTTGGGGATCCATCTGTGTGTGTGTGTGTGTGTGTGTGTGTGTGTGTGTGTGTGTGTGTGTGTGTGTGTATGTGTGTGTGTGTGTGTGTGTGTGTGTGTGTGTGTGTGTGTGTGTGTGTGTGTGTGTGTGTGTGTGTGGTTATGAAACTTCATTATCACAACTCTTGTGACTCTTGTGACACATTATGACACGTCGGACTCTCTGATATTTCCACGAGACTCGTAGTGGGGATTATTTCAGCCATGGTTGAGAAGGAATTGGGTGAAAGGAACTTTGGTTTTGTAGCCTATTTTTGCAAATTAGCACATACGTAATTAGATTATGCCCCGTTTGCATATTTTGCCTATTCGCGTGAGAAAAATAATGAATAGGCGTATGAATAGGGTATACTTCTGTATTTTTCTAAACTTTCCACTATTGGGTTTCTTCTGGGCTTTTTTTTCCCTTGCTCAGGACATATTGAGGATACAAAATCAAATTGCAATTTGTTCAACCCTGACCCCTATTCAGGATTAAAATGACTGGTCTCGATGGCAGTTCACAGCTTTATGTTCGTTGATCAGTTTGGCCACGAGGCGTCGCTGTTTTTCCATTTTGCTCTGTTCCTTTCAGGTTTTTCAGCAGTGCACTGCAATACATTTCAGCTTCCAGGTTTTTCAGCGTGCACTGCAATACATTTGACCTTTCAGCAGTACAGTGCAAATCATTTGACCTTTCAGCAGTCTAGTGCAATACAATTGACCTTTCAGATATCAATCCAGTGCAGTACAATATATTTGACCTTTCAGATTGTTCAGCAGTGCAGTGCATTATATTTGACCTTTCCGATTCTTCACTTCAATTCATTTTACATTTCTGCATTTTAAGCAATTCTTTGCGCTGTTCATTCAGCTGAGATTTCTGCCGCCTCGAGACTCTAAAGTCTCTAGTTTCAATTGAAATCAAATAACGTGTCTGGTTCTCTATTAAGTGTTGGATATGTGGTTAGTTAAAAAATAAAGTTGAACAAGCTGTACATTATAATGACCTAAATGTTGGAGGCGAATGCGCTGCTTCCTCAATGTTTTCTGCTATGAATACCTAAAATGATTTTCTCCACGGTTGGCCTGTTATTCGAAATTCTGTTTGTATGTTGGAGCGTTCTAGAACAAGTGATCTTCCCAAAAACAACGAAAAACAAATATCCTGTTTACAGGTTTTTATTTGATGTGCAACTTAACGTACAATACAACCGTCGGTCTCATTAGGTAGCCGGCCTAATAGGCCTTTTTTTTCCCCCTTTATACTCCCTTTGTTTCATTATGGCTTATTCAAAACACAAGAATATTCAAATAGCCTCAAATTAAATTCCATTTCTTCAACAATGAAAATCATAAAATTCAGATGTCTTCATTATAAATCAGTATTAGAATTGATCATAGGTAAAAAGGATTTGAAACAATTTAAAATGTTAGTTAAAACAGAAGGCCTAAACACAAGTAAATAAAGGCACCATTAGCTTATTAGACCTCATAATGTCCCGCAGTCACATAAACTAATATTTAGTCACCTTCACAATACATTAGCCTGATATTGCACTGATTGGCTGTCGCCTGGCATTATCCTAGGTAGAAATTACACGAGTTAGCCGATTACATTCAGCTCTTTCGCACGCACGCACACGCACACGCACACGCACACACACACACACACACACACACACACACACACACACACACACACACACACACACCCAACACTCTGTTGTTAATGAGGTAATACTGTACTCGATTATTGCATTAGGATTTGGCTACGGTAAATCATTTGTTAAATTGGCATGACCGTGTTCGGGCCATTTAGTCACAGTGTTTCACACGTACCATTAGTGTGTTTATGCTTGTATAACCTATACTTTGTGACATTTCACAGCTTCGTCGATCACACAGGGAGTAAAGGCCATGGGTGAGCAGCCATTTGTAAATCAGAATCCATCTTGGGAGTTGTTTGTGACGATACTCTGCCCTTTTGTGATGAATCGAGGGTTGTAGTAGTGTACGACTCGAAAATAAACGAAATAAAATCATACTGTAACCTAGGCTAATAAAAATTTAGTTTTTTCCAAATCTCGCATGAAAGACGCTGTGGCAGTCACACACAACAATGTTTACCAATAATGACAAATCATTTCAAGATAAACTAATAAACATTACCAAAATTCCATTACCACCAACGACATTCTTATTGGCTTATTGTCCTGTTCTTCCTATATTTGGGCCGAGCCAAAATGGTGCAAATGGGCGTTCTTCATGATTGCTAGTGCATTAAGTACCTTCTACAAAGTGCACTGGTAGAAACACATGACTGTCTGGACAGGTGTGCTGTCTGGACAGGTGTCGGTCTACGGGTCATAGCCTTGTTCATGATGATGACGATGAAGGTCAATGACCATCGCGCTCCTCGCCCTTCTGTCGGTGTCGATGTCTGATCTGGATTTCCTCATCCTGAAAAAATGAAACACATGTTTAAAGTAGTTTTAACATTAACAATTTAGTACTTCGCTTTATCCAAAGGAAAAGGGTAAAGAAAGGGGGGGGGGGGGGTAGACTGGGTACCCCCAACCCCTTCTGCCGCCGATTTAAATTCTGGGAGCCAATCACCAAGCCAACTTTTCCACCGGCGCGCTATTGGCTGGTTTAACACAATGACGACAAGGAAGCGACGGCGAGCAGCCAATTGCGTGCAGAGTCATTCGAACTAGGCCCGTTGATCCCGCCTCTTGTGCTGAAGAATATAACAGCAGCCTCCCCAGACCAACGTGAGTCTACGATTGAGCTTGGTCTGGCAACAGCCAGGCTAGGGGGGGAGGGGGCTGAAGTTGTGTTTTAGCGTGACTCTTGTCGCCTGGTTGGATGAAGACGTACCGTCTCGGCGGTGTCGGCCGTCTCCTCCCCCTCCGTCAGCTCGCTGGTCAGGTAGGACATCTCGTAGTCCGACAGGGCGCTTCCCGCGGCATCCTCCTCCTCGTAGTCCGTCTGGCCGTCGTCTGAATACTCCTCTGAGGGGACACGAACCAGGGCCGATAGGAGCTCATTCAGTAAGAACATACACTCACTAGTTATGGAGGAGAATACATCTATGCACACAGTGAGTTATTTAGTAAAAGTGGATATTCAATTTCAATGCAGAAGGAAAATATCAAAGTAGGGATTAATATTACTGAACGTATTGTAGATCACTGATATTGAATATTTTCCACCAATATTTTTTTTTCATGTTTTTCTCATTAATACCCTTAAACCACAAAAGTACATCGAAGTGTATATGCATATCCCTAATAAATAAATGGCGTAGAAGAGCAACGTACCCTCTATTGCCGTGCTCTTGACCGGTTCGATTCTGGACACGATCTCCGCCAGGTCGGTGAAGGAGGCGTTGGGACACGTGACCACCTGAGGGACGGCAGCATGACAGATCAGTCCTATTGAAAAGCACCTGCAGCTCCTCAAATCGCACCGTGCAGGTCGGCAGTGCCCGTTCATTCATGTGTGGGCGAAAGTATGACACAAATTCATTTTCGTAAGGATTTTCATTCTGTACGATTTAGAAACTAAACTGAACACACCGTACGATAAGACAAAGCCGATGCTCGAGTGAATAAAGTCGAATTAAAATGTGGAGAGTATCGTGACGGATCAGATGGGAAACCCTCCTGCTAGCTGAAAGGACTGCCCGCGGCTTTATAACAGAGAGCTGGCTAGATGTGTACGGGACCGGGAATGTGTGCAAGTGTGCCCCGGAAATAATGGATGAATAAATTCTTAATCAGTCTCTAGGATCAACACTCTCCACATGGCCTCTCTACTTGACATTCACTCTTGCTCTATGGTTATCATCAAGCCCCTACAATTAGTATTTTGGTCCGCACATGCATCAAATGAATCCTGCTTTTTTTATGCTATATTAGAGAGTGAGATAGAGAGGAAGGTATGGGAGATAGAGGGGATAACCCAGGTCGCGATGCTATGTCCAGGAGTGATCCTATATGGTAGACACTCTGCCAGGTGAACCACCAGGGCGCCCCGGATGAATATATCTTTAATCAGTCTCTAGGATCAACACTCGCCACATGGCCACTCTACTTGACATTCACCCTTCTTTGGTCCGCACGTGCATTAAATAAACCCCGCTGTGGGGGACTTAATGCATGCTTAAGGCTGTCTGGTTTTGACTCACGTTGCCGCTCTTGGTCTTGTGGAACTCCTCCTGGTGGCGGTCCTTCAGCATGCTGTCCACCACCCCGCCACGCTGCCACACCTCAAACACCGTCTTGCCGTGCTGGTAGCCCACGTCCTGGCGAGCGGGTTGGAGATCGGATTGTTTGCCGATTCAACGACATGATGGGGCGCTGATATGCAAGCGCGAGATGTATAACTTAGCTAAAGTGATGTTAGGCGAGTGTTGAGGTGTCCCTGACCGAGGCACCTAACCATCACTACTCCTGACGAGCTGGCTGTCGCCTCACATGGTTGACTCCGGTGTCAATGTGTAAATGAATGGGTGAATGTCAGGCAATATTGTAAAGTGCAGCTTCTAGACCATGAGTCATTTGCCAAATACCTTATATATTGTATTAACTCTGTATCATGTACTTCAGGATTCACTCAAATTACAAGCTCTTTCCCAAATCTAATCTAAAAAGAACCACAATAAAAACAACTTGGATAGAAGTTTCTGCTGACAGCGATAGCTAGCGGTGTTCTTTCCATGAGTAGAAGGCCAAGGATGGTCGGTCCCCTATGGGAATGATGAGCTCACCGCGATCTCGTCGAACTTGCCGAAGTCCAGCGTGCCGTAGCGGTCGATGGGCGGCCGTATGTACTCGCAGTACTCGCTGTCCTTCACCAGCTCCAACTGCCGCACGCAGCACACGTACGCCAGCCGCGTCTGGATCTCCGCCATGTTCAGCACCTGGCGGCACAGACATTCACCGATGTATGATGCAATGAGACACCGTCAAATACGATTGGGGATTTAATAAAGTTGATCTTGGCTATATCGATGTTCACATAGTTGTGCCGATTGTTAATTCCAAGAAAATGTGAGCAAGGGATTTATTAAAAATACGCTTTTTTATGTTTTAACAGAAACATTTAAAGTGATGTTAAAACTTTGTAAACGGAAACAATGTATGACTAAGATCATTAGAGTATATTCCTTAGGTATACATACAATTATTGATCTGTTCTTTTAAACACAACAATAAGCCCACCATCGATCTGGGGTTTGAGAAATGTACACTTCCAGCTTTGACCAATCACCTTGACCTTCTCGCTCAGCGGGTTGAAACGTTTCCATAGCAACCACCAGCCGTTGAGGCTGTCCCCGTAGTTGGTGAGGTCGTCCTCGTCCTGGCTGCCCACGTCGACGGCGATCACAATCTTTGCACCGAGGCTCCGCGCAACGTCGGCTTGGGACACGAAACCCAGAACACGCACACGCACACACACGCACACGCACACGCACACACACACACACACACTAAGGGTTTTAATATCCGCATAACTTTTAACTGCGCTTTGACACTTTTCTCGTTAACAATCTTTACCTCTCAGCTCCTTCAGTTCCTGAAGTGCACATGTAGATTCCATCAATTTGAGCCACACAGGATCCGCTCGTTTGTTCATGTACATTTGCAGTAAGATACGCTATACTGCCCCCTCTTGTACATGTAACGTGACATGTACGTTTGAATACAGGCAGCGCTGCAAAGAACTGAGAGGTGTCTCTTAGTCCCGACGTAGATCTTCACAAAGACGGGGTACGCAGAGTTAAACTCTGGACTCACCTGGCAGGTTGTTGATGTATCCTCCGTCCATCAGCAGGTGTCCGTCTTTGGGGTCGCAGAGTGGAGGGAGGTAGCCGGACAGAGACATGCTGGCCCTCACGTACCTCCAAAGCCAACCTGCAAGGGAACCGCCACGACGATCACCTCTTAGGGAAGACCCGTCAAGACCTGGTCGTTGGGTGGGAGCTGAGCTAGCTAAATAACTTTTTATTTAGCCTTTAGCTTGAATCATTCAACTTTAAAACAAAATGATTGAACTGACAAAAAAAACAGCTGGCAAGTTAAAAAGACCAAACTAATATGATTCTCCTTCTCCCTCTAACCTGTATTTCTAAAATACACTCAGCAGCGAAGTAATAACTCCATCATTATAGATACTGTGACACTGACCGTCAGTGTGCACCCTCATGGAAGACGCTGTGATGTCTGTTGTGATGTTGAAGTAGGGGATCCAAAGGTCCTGAGACACAAGACCGAATCGAGACATTTGAAGCACACCGTGAGCTGTTGAATTGCAATATATTCGACGGATATGAATCCTAAATCGAGCTCAGATTCGGACCTTAACTCTACGTGCGATTGGGAGCGTACCTCGATCTGTTTCCCCTTGAAGACGGAGCTGATGCTAGAGTTAAAGGAGGCTCCAGAGAACATGGAGGTCACCGGGTAGGTCAGATCTAGGACCTTCTTGAAGATAGAGGTCATATCCTGGAAACAAACAACAACAGCATGAACAGGTCGATCCTTTGAATACCGTCCTTAAATGGCAACACCTGGTGGTCAAGCAGAAACACAAACACACAGTTACAGTATATATTTCGATTTTTCATCTGTTCAATTAAAATACTTTTTTAAATGCCTCAAAAAGTCACAAAGAGGATCATTTAAAGAACATCAACACCCTCGCCTCAATCCTTTGTAAAAATTTCAAGACAGTGTTTCTTTCTCCCAAACTATTGTTCCACCAGGAGTGACTACAAGTTCGAACCTATCCTATAGTGACAGTGGCACGATAGATCAACCTACCAGCCTACACATTAGACATACATTTGTAGTGGACAGTATACTGTGATGTCATCAGTGTGTAGCCCTGAAATGGTCAGTAATGGCTGAACTACCGGTACTAATCATCGCGTTTGGAGGTGAAATAGGGGCCCTTGTGCATTTCGACCCACCACGGCAAACTCCCGTGCGCGGGCACACATGCGCCTGCAGCTCTTCTCCTCGGCGTACAGCGCAGCGATGAAGGAGCCGATGGAGGTCCCGCCCACCAGGTCGATGGGGATGCCGGCCTCCGTCAGCGCCCGCAGGATGCCCACCTGGGAGCAGCCCCTGGAACAACCACAGCCCGGGGTCAGAAGGCGGGCCTTTTCTCAGGGCCATGGACCACAAACTCAATTATGTTACTTTTTTTTGGTGGTCTTGCAGGTAACTAATTATAAAGTCATTTAAAAAGGACTTTAGAAGACAATTATTTGAAAGAGAAATGTAAAACATGAGAAGTAAAACAAGGAGAAACATATGTGAGTTCCTGCTAGGAGAGAACTGGAGTCCCTGATGCTACACTAGCAAGAACCTTCTACGATACTCAACGTTATTTACTATAATAAGGAAACATTAAGGAGATGGGTTGGGAATGGGGAAGCTCTCTCTAAATCTGAATGGTTCAGCATCGTAGAGTTGGATTATTAAAACCTTACAATTATAGAAGCTATTCAGAGTGCTTTCACTAGGCAGGAAAACACTGAATAGGACCAAATGTTACAGGAAGCTAGTACCATCGGCTTTCTATGGCCCTAGGCTACCCCTTAAGACAATACTAATGCTGGGTTCACATTACAGGATAATGCGCCTGATTTCCCCCATCTGATTGTGCTCGGCCCAAATTTTATTTTGATGGTTCTTACATTGTTTTTGCCCGATTATCCAGTGGTGTTTGATATGAGAAGAAGATCGTCTTTTACTTCCACCACTGCAATTGATGCCGCCCATTTTTTTTTGGTTTGCCTTATGATTGTGAAAAACACAAATGCAAAAGCTGGCAAAGCATTACTAAGCAACAATTTATTTGCGATTTTCTAGATTTCTCATTTTGAGAATCAGTACTGGGTTGTTCGGGAATGGAATCGGTCAGTGGTGTGCTTTATCGTGGCCCTTCACACACTAAACTACCAAAAGGAACATTTATCTTATCTATCGGTAGGTAGATTGGGATAAATGTCAAATTGTCTAAGGTGAGTAAGGGATAAGAAGACGAGTTGTGCATGGGTGATAGGTGCTCTGGCTGGGGGCTAGTACGGCTATCAAAGCTCTCACGGGGTGGGGGGCTCGTGGCTTTGAGAAAGGTACCCACCTGACTAAACCTCCAGGTGGCGCTGGAGCAATGAGGAGAAGAAGGAGAGCAAAGGATACAGACAGGAAGTCAACAGGGAGTGTCAGGAAGTAAGATCCTTATCAAGTAAACACACCACCGTTAGAAGCCCTATAAGTGAACTATGTGTCCTTATATGTCCTTGTTGTACAGGAACTGAGGAGTCGAGTCCAGAGCTGACACGGTTAATCAATCAATTCAATTCTCACCATTCTGGTCAGGAACCTTGAGAAATGCTAATTAATAATAGAAACAGTATTTTTCTTGGCTGCTTGTAAGAAGAAGCAGGGAAAGTCGAGCCATCACCTTGGTCTCCATTAACTTTTGCTGGCCAACTGCCATTATTTATGACATTTTTTAGACTCATTAAATTGTTAGAAGAAGTTTGATTCATCGATAATGAAAATTAAGCTCTGCTGAACTCTGAATGGGAGATTGCTGAACTTGATGATGTAGGGCTCTATGGGCGATACATTAGCGTGTTGTGATATATTTTTGACTTGTGTAATTTGGGTGATTAGTGATTATCTTTAGATGTCTATAACAGACTTTGTTGAGCTGTTTTATTGCTATGGCACTTTAGCACATTTGAAAAGGTTGTGGAAATTGAAAGGTACTCTGAAATCTACTGTAACAGTTTGCACTACCATCAATTGCAATAAAGACAAATGTGAAATATATTGATTGTATATCTGATTCCTATGGCTCTGCAATCGTTCTTTTCAATTATGTTCTGAATAACTTTATTTTGTAGCTCCTCAAATGTTTACTGCCTGCTTTGATGTTGATCTTTGTTCTGAGCCTCACTATATTGACGCAGAGTTCATATCCTTATAAAGATGGGTAATATCAATATTATTATTGAGTCACTCATGACGAGATGACGTCGAGTCTGAGATGACGACAGAGCGGTCGTACCTGGCCCCGCCCCCTCCCAGCACGACGGCGATGCTGTTCCCCGTCAGACCGCGAGCCAGGCGGGAGAAATCGGAGTGACGGTCGGCCGGCTTGTCAAACACTCGCTGGTACATCTCCCTCTGAAACACACACCCACACACGCACACACACGCACACACGCCCACACACGCACACACACCCACACACGCACACAGAATCAGGCTCACTTGCGCTTCGAACGATAATTCATGTTAAAGTTTTTCAATTTTTTTTATTTTTTTATTTTTTCAAATTTGAGGCTCGAGATAGAAGATACTGCATTGTGTGTGTATGTGTGTGTTTGTGTGTGTGTGTGTTGGTGCGTGTGTACCAGTTTGGGGAAGCTCCTCTTGCTGAGGACCCCACAAGGACGCATGTGTGTTTGTGCGTGTGTGTGTGCGTGTGCTAGTGTGTGTGCATGTGCATGTGTGCGTGCGTGCCTGCGTGTGTGTGTGTGCGTGCGTACCAGTTTGGGCAGGCTCCTCTTGCTGAAGACCCTGCGAGGGCAGGACAGGTGGTGGTGTCGGCAGATCCAGCTCCTCATGTTGAGCCACTCAGCGGTGCCCCGTGGGGGGGGGCCGTCCTCCCGGTGGAGCAGAACCAGCTGCTTCTGGGCCCGCACCGCACTGCCCTCCAACATACGCTCCAACTGGGGGGACATGGAGCCGGTCAGAGCAACGCACACTCAAGCTGGAGGGAATACCCGTCAGTTAGAGCAACATGTTCTCTGACCGGAGGGAACAGCCAATCAGGACCAGATACAGGCCAACTGGAGGAACAACCAGCCAATCAGAACCACGTACAGGCCAACTGGAGGAACAACCAGCCAATAAGAACCACATACAGGCCAGCTGGAGGAACAACCAGCCAATCAGAACCACAAACAGGCCAACTGGAGGAACAACCAGCCAATCAGAGCCACATACAGGCCAACCGGAGGAACTACCAGCCTATCAGAGCCACATACAGGCCAACTGGAGGAACAGCCAGCCAATCAGAACAAAAGACACTCCACCGGAGGAACAACCAGCCAATCAGAACAACATACAACCCAACTGGGGGAACAGCCTGCCAGAGGCAGGCGCATTCAAACCACAACGGATATACAGCCCCGTAGCCCCTGAGTCGAGGTGCACTTCTGCGCCCCCCCACTGCTCACCTCGCCCACGGCGGGCTCCTGCTCCCCCAGGCCCACCATCAGGATGCAGTCGGCCTGGCGGATGCAGCGCTGGGTCCAGGGGGTGAGGCGGGCGTCCGACTGGTACAACACGATGCGGTGGATGTCCTCCTGCTGCCCCAGCCAGCTGGACAGCCGGTACTCATGCACGCTGAGGAGGCCAATCAGAGCAGTCAGCGGGAGGACGTGTGACGCGTGCCGCCGTGTGAGGCGTTTGGGTTGGATGGTTAATGTTTAAGGGGTGGGACATGTCCAAACTCCTTAACCAATCAGTTACGGACGTGTGGCTTTCCTGTGATGTGATTGGTTGTACGTTGTTGTAGGTAGAGGGAGGAGATACAGTTATCAGATATCATTGTCCAAACACCTTAACAAATGATTTTATGACATGTGCTTTGCTATTCCTATAGCCACTCTGCACTCTTTCCAGTAGCTACTCCACATTTGACAGGTTTGTTTTAGCTTTGTGCTACATGCTACATACATTCTGCTAAACTGATCAGAACCTGGTTACTATTAAATCACTTCATCGCATGTCTGACCTGTCCAGAGCAGCAGAGCCCAGGCACTGTTTGATGGAATCACTGGTCAGCAGCAAAGTGGGACCTGCTCCCCAAAAACACACAGAAACAACAGAAGTGGTGAATTACAAAAACCGTTCTACATACTGCTTACTACTCATTGCTACCGCTTGTGTCCTCAAGGGTCCAGTGAAAAAGGGCGTAGGAAATAGTTTTGGAACCCAAACATTGTCTTTCTTTTGAGAAGGTCTCATTGTAAATAAACAGCATTTAACAGATACGCGTTCATGTGTGTGATAGTGTGTATAAGTGTGTTATAGTGTGTGTGTGTGTGTGTGTATGTGTGTGTAATTACGAGCGTGTGTGCATTTACCTGTGTGTGTGTGTGCTAGTGCGTGTGCGTGCAAGTGTGTGTGTGTGCGTGCGTGTGTGTGTGTTAGTGCATGTGTGTGTGTGTGCGTGTGTATGTGTGTGTGTGCTAGTGCTTGTGCGTGTGTGTGTGTGCTAGTGCGTGTGTGTGTGTGTGTGTGTGTGTGTGTGTGTGTGTGTGTGTGCTAGTGCGTGTGTGTGTGTGTGTGTGCTAGAGCGTGTGTGTGTGAGTACCGATGCCACTGAGGGCGTGCTTCAGCTCCAGGGTGAAGGCAGTGAGGGGGACGTCGTCAGAGACGGGCAGGATGGAGACGGTGGAGAGGTTGGAGGCCGGGTTCCCAGAGTCCCACTTACTGGTGGGGGTGTGGAGTCCCAGGCCACGCGCTGGGAGAACAGAAGGAATCCTTTGGATTGGTTCTCAAGGATTGCTACATGCTGCTTGTTTGCCGTATTAGCAGGAATACTAAGTATGAACTCGTAGTATGTGTATAGTACTATTTACTCGTATTGCTACTAGCACTATTTATCACACACACACACACACACACACACACACACACACACACACACACACACACACACACACACACACACACACACACACACACACACACACACACACACACACACACACACACACACACACACACACACACACACACACACACCTCACCTGCCAGGGGCGCGTTGACCTGCTGCATGTTCCCCAGGATCTTCTGGCCCAGCAGGTGGATGAGGCGCGTGACGACCTGGGGGTAGCGCCGCTTGATGGAGTTCAGCGCCCCCTCGGGCAGCTTGGCCAGCTCCGAGTCCCGCACGGCGTGCACCGTGGTGGCCCGGTTCATGTGGGTCAGAGCCTCCACCTGGGGGCGCCACACACACACACAACACACCGATGGTCAATCATATATAGCGTCAAAACATTTGTTCTGGAGTAGCAAACAAGCAGCAGACGGTTGAAGGGGTCTACCTCAACAGTCTGTCAGGTTTACTCGTCATCAACGTCTGTCTTTATATTCACATCACCTTCACATAAGAGATCCGATCTAAACGTCACAATGCTTCAGTTGGGAGTGATGACAACCAACCCTGTACAGAGCTTACTGACTGTTTTCTTGCCTATTATTCATAAGACTATCGGTATCAGTTAGTAAGGCAGGCGCCTGAGGGAACGCCACCCACCACGCCGATGAGGTCGCCGCGCCCGTACTCTCCCGCCAGCTCCTTCTTCCCGTCGTCCTTGGCGATGACGGAGCGCAGACGCCCGCTCAGCACGATGAAGGTGCTGTCGGACCGGTCGTTCTGTCTGCAGGGGGGGGGGGGGGGGGGGGGGGGGGGCACGGATTGAGTCTGTTTGATTCGTTGAGTGTGTGCCAAGTGTGTATTTTAATGGACAAAGATAAAAAATCTGCTCAACTGGTAGAGCAAGGCATCAACAGTGCCAGGGTAAGGGGTTTGATTCCCTGTCTAGCAAGGCATCAACCCTGCCTGGGTAAGGGGTTTGATTCCCTGTCTAGCAAGGCATCAACAGTGCCTGGGTAAGGGGTTGGATTCCCTGTCTAGCAAGGCATCAACAGTGCCTGGGTAAGGGGTTTGATTCCCTGTTTAGCTGTACCGGTAGAGCATGGCGTCAACACTGCAACAATTAGGGGTTTAGTTCCCCGTCTGAATGAGGGTGTACACTGCCAGGTGTGGCGGGTCCGTCCCCACCTGTAGACGGCGCGGCCTGCCTCCAGGGCCATCCAGTCGAGGGCGAAGTCGATCTGCCGGACGAAGGGAGAGACCCTCTTCACCACCGTGTGGGCCACGTTCAGGACCATCCGGGGGTCCTCCCGCATGATCCTGAGGAGGGAGGACAAGATGAAGATCAGCGCGTTAGGGTAAAGCAACAGGCCCAGTCCCCATCTTCAAGGGGTGCCGGTTCGAGGCCCTGCTAACTAACGGCCTGGCATTACACAAGGAGAGGGAGGCTGTTTTTTTTATTCCTCGGAATTCTGTGTTTCGCTTTGGTTCAACTTTAAGTAAATCCAGGGTACTTACTGTCTGTGCACGCGTCATTTTCAGATTACACCCGTTTATTTGAGTTGGATTATATTTGGATCCATCTTTTCAATACCCTGTAGATCACTCTGTTGTGTTTATCCACGGTGCTGTGAGTGGACCTGGACTGGGCGCATACTTTTAAGAAGTGAGTTCACGTGAGTCATCATGTGCATGAGTCAATGCGACGCCTACTCGTAGAAGTGGGCCTTGGAGATAGAGAGGAAGGTGCAGTCCCGGTGGGCGCGCACGGTGAAGATGAGGGGTTCCCCGGTGAGCACGGCCAGGTGGCCCACCATCTCCCCGGGGTGCGTGACGAACAGCAGGCTGTCCTCCTCCCGGTCGATCATCCTCTGGTACACGTGGAGGACCCCCGAGACCACAAACGCCACGCTCACGTCCTGGAGAGAGGGGGAGAGGGGAGAGGGAGGGAGGGGGAGAGGGGAGAGGGGAGAGGGGAGAGGGGGAGAGAGGGGAGAGGGAGGGAGACGGGAGAGAGAGTGGGGATGGGGGGGGGGAGAGACATATAATCAGTCAAAATCAGGTAACAATTATTTCAATATGAGCAGAGTTTATGCAACAAAACAGTTGTAATATATGCATGAAATATTTGATTAAATCGAAAAAGTTATAATTTAAGGAAGAAACTTTGATTGATAATATATGGCATTTGATGGGTGCTTTTATCCAAAGCCTCCCACGATAACACAAGCTTTGCTCAGCTGTTCTTGGGGCCCCAGTGGGATTGAAACCCCTAACCCTGGCAGTGTTAGTGCCTTGCTCTTCCGGTTGAACCAGACAGGATCTTTCATTTCAAGACACATTTTTCCACAACAACATCACAAGAATTGGCTAGCTGCCGTCATAATGTCTCAATGTCTACTAACTTCAGACGTGTGCATTATTAACTCTAACCAACCATCGGTTATGAAGACATGAATGTTATAAATGCATGTAGGAAGGGGCTAACCTGGTCTCCCTGGCTGGCCACCAAACACCCAGCCTTCACCTGGCGAAAGGTCACCCTGCCCTCCAGCAGACTGGGGTCCTGGGACAGGAGAGAGGATTTACCTGACCATGAAGACCTGTCACATAGAACACTAGTTCATGCTTTCCCTGCGGAACACACGCACATAACCCTCCCCAGCTAACGCACGGCCACTGATGAGACGAAACGCTCTAAACCTAATAGGACTCACAAGAGAGATGTATATCGATAACAGGATCATCAGGAGGATATCAGTATTGACGAATTGCAAGATAGAGGCCTGGTCCATTTATAAAAAATGGAAGTTTTTACTTTTTATACATAAAAGCATCAATAATAAAAAAATAATAAAAAATGCACATATAGGATTACGCATCAAGTAGGATAATATACATAAACCTGAAACGTCTACTTCGTAGGTTAACAAAAGATCAAGTGTGACTGGGTAGTGTAGTGGGGGGTTGCCATGGTACCTGCAGTTGGATAGCCTTCAGCAGATCCTTCTTGGCAGCCTGGAAGATGGCGTTGATCCTGTTGTGGTGGACCTGGCCGGGAGCGGGGGCGGTGGTGGAGGTGTTGGAGCTGGTGGAGGGGTTGAAGGGGGTAGAGGTGGAGGTGGAGGTGGAGGTGGAGGAGGGACTTCTTCCACTCTCGCTGTAGTGGTACACTGCTGAGGGAGTGTGAAGCATGGTGACGCTCTTCTTCAGGATAGACTGGAGAGAGAGAGGGGAGAGAGAGTGATAGAGGAAGAGACAAGGAACAAGAGAGGGAGGAGGGGGGGTTTAAGTGTGAACAGAGAGTGAGAGAGTGAGCAAGAGAGAGAGTGAGCAAGAGAGAGAGAGAGAGAGAGAGAGAGAGAGAGAGAGAGAGAGAGAGAGAGAGAGAGAGAGAGAGAGAGAGAGAGAGAGAGAGAGAGAGAGAGAGAGAGAGAGAGAGAGAGAGAGGGTCGGAGATGGAGGAAGAGAATGAGAAAGAGATAGATAGAGGGAGAGAAAGAAAGAGAATGAGAAAGAGATAGATAGAGGGAGGGAAAGAAAGAGAGAGGGAGAAAGATAGAGAGAGAGCGAGTGGAGAGCGAAAGAGCAGCACGAGAGAAACTTTACACGTAACCAGTTTGAGGACCACCCCCCCCCCCCCCCATCCCCCCAAAACAGACTCCTCGGCCACAGACCTTCTGGGCCGGGGGTGATGAGGATACCGATGGCCCCTCCTCCTTTCGGACACGTGCTCGCTCAAACGCCTTGTTCAGGTCCGTAGTCATGTCCACTGCAAGGACATGAAGGAGGAGAAGAAACCAGAAATCCATTAGCACTAAGCAGGGTTCTTCCACGAAGAACCGATGGTACCATAGATTCTGTTATGGGAATACAATGAACAGGGTTTTGTTTCTGTGGAATATTATTTGGGGTCCAACAAATTGAATTCACCCCAAAGGAAAATCTAAGGCAACAAAAATGGGGATAATAAGAACTGAATGAATGTCAGTTAATCTCGAAATATGTTTTATTTGCAATGTGATCTTCAAGGGCAATACTGGAACAAAAAAACTTCCTGAAAAATGATCAGCCTGTTTGTTCAAGTTCGAGTTGGAGACGTCTGATCATCCACTGGTGTTACTATCTCCTGACTTTGAGATTTCCCACTGCGATAATTAGTTATCTACATTTCAATATATTTATATATCTGCCAACTTAACTTCATGTTGATATATCTACATTTCAATAACTCGACACTCACTCAATCAACTGTCACTAAAATAGGTTGGCTTGCGAGTGAACTGAGGTAAAATATAATGTTAAATGCTCTGCTGTGAGAAGGGTTCTGTTACCTGTAACTGCCATTGGTGTGGAGAGAGATCTGGACTTCCTGCATTTTGCCTCAAAGGTGGCCCTCTTTGCTTCTCCTACAGAGCACAAGTCAAAGTTACAGTTGTTAAAGGTATGAAAGGCATTTTCAAGAAACCAGCTATAGTGAGCTAGATTTTGGAGGGAATCCAACTGAAGAAATCCCGATCCTCTCTTCAGGCCTCCATTCCATTTTCAGAGCATTCAATGTATTGATGGTTCTAAAATGAATTGCGTACCCTATCTTTAATACTAACATACATAATGTTAGTATTACACAAGTCAGAAGCAGTTAAAAAAACAACACTTTATCATTCTTGATTTCATGTTTTGGGTTAGGGCATTCTGTCCCAGCCAAAATGTATTGGTTCAGTGGGTTTGATGCCAAATGTCCAGATTCTAACCTGTAGGATTTCTCAAGCTAAATGCCCTACCTGCTCCTTTATGACGGATGACATGTATCTGTTCACTTTAATTCACTTTAGATAAAAGTATATTTGTAATACCTTAATAGAAAATAGCAAGACATGCATGCCGAAAATTGAGTAAACAATAAGTACATAATGAAGAATGGTGTTACAATACAATCCATGCCTGTGGAATGCCCGGTGCATGAATAAAAAGTAAATAATAAACCAGGGTGTGTGTGCACCTGCGTCTGTCTTTTCGGCAGCCGGGTCTTCGGTCTGCGAGGCCTGGCGACTGAGCCTTCTGGGGTGGGCTTCACCGAGGATCTGGGACACCGATACCAGGGGGATAGCCTGGCTCTCCTGCAACACAAACACACACAGTGTCACACACGCACAGAAACGCACAAAGAGACACACACAGGCTCAATATGTTTAATAGCGGAAGACGGCATGAAAATATTCATATTATTGTTTGTGTAAAAGTTCTATGTGCATTTAAAAATAACATGTAATAAATATTCAGTTTTTTATCGCGGTCTCGGTCTTTAAACCAAGGTCGCTAATGAATATTACTATCAACCAATACATCAAACATCGGTGCATCCTGAATAGCAGTTACATTATTACTTCAAATATTTAGACCGATCTGAGTTTTGAACACACAAAAAAATTGACAAAACAGATCCAGCCAGGGAAAAACAGCATTTGAAATATAGTGATATTAGAGATGTAAAGACAAGAGCCAGGGGGAGACTGTGTGATTGACATGTAGAGATATTAGAGATGTAGAGGGATTAACACCGAGACACTGGATATGTAGAGGGATTAGTCGGTTAACACTTAGAGATATTAAATACTAAGACTAAATACTAAATACTGGGTATTTAGAGTGTATCTTTAATTTATCTGTTGATACAAGTTTATGTAATATCGCACATTTTACTTTTTAAAGTACTAAAGTAACCCCCCTATAGTCGATATTTTGTATTTAACGGTTTATACTTATTATTATTTTAATATATACCTTACCTTTTTACTTTTTATTTTATAATGCTGTTTATTTTATTGTTGACCTGCTTTGGCAATGCAAATGTATATTTCTAATGCCAATAAAGCTTTTTTGAATTGAATTGATATTAGAGATGTAGAGGGATGAGTCTGTGTGATTGACATGTAGAGATACGTTTCAGGGGGAGTGGTACCGTGTTGAAGAGCTCCGTGGTGAGGCCCAGGTAGTTATGGAGGGCCAGGAAGGTGACCCGCTGCAGTCGCACCATGATGATCTACAGACGACACGGAGACAGGTCCCAACATTACACCTGACCTGCCGAAAGCTCACACACCTTCACAAACTCACACACCTTCACAAGCTAACACCCACTTTCACAAACTAACACACACTTTCGCAAACTAACACACACATTCACAAACTAACACACACCTTCACAAACTCACACACCTTCACAAGCTAACACCCACTTTCACAAACTAACACACACTTTCGCAAACTAACACACACATTCACAAACTAACACACACCTTCACAAACTAACACACACTTTCACAAACTAACACACACCTTCACAAACTAACACACACCTTCACAAACTAACACACACCTTCACAAACTAACACACACTTTCGCAAACTAACACACACCTTCACAAACTAACACACACCTTCACAAACTAACACACACCTTCACAAACTAACACACACTTTCGCAAACTAACACACACCTTCACAAACTAACACACACTTTCGCAAACCAACACACACCTTCACATTATTGAAACCTCCCAGAGAAAAATCAATACATTTGCTTAGCGCTTAACAGCAAACGATATCCGTCACCATGGTTACCTGGATGACCCGGACCAGGGTCTCGGGGTATTTCTCGAACACCGACTGGAACGCGGTCGCCGGGAGCCGCAGGACGGTGGAGGACGCCGCCGCTCGCGCCGACACCGTCTTATATGGGGCCGGGTAACCCTGGCGACCACAGGAGGAGACGACATCAACGACAACATGGATGGACGGATGAATACTGATGTTTCCACATGGAGGACATGATAAATCCATGACACTGATATCACTGACGGCAACATCTGGCATGCAGCCCCGCCTCCCCTGTGTGGGACGGATCAACGATCCAGATGCTCTTCTCGTGTGTGATAGAGCATTAGTGGAACGATGTTATTATGTTAGTATATCATTTTGTTTTGTTGCATTTCCTATTATGCACTTGACTTCCACTGTTATATGAATACATCAATAAATCTACTAAGACTGCTTTCTGATTAAACTTGGCTGCTCGGTCCGGTTGTTTTTGGTTTTAGCATGCTAGTGCAGCACTCGAAATGCCTTACACCAATGTTGTGTCTAATTTATATTGCATCAAAGCCATGATGTGCAGACTAATAGACTGGCTGAAGCCTATATTGCTTTTAGCTTTAAACAGATGCACAATATACTGGCTGAAGTACACTTGATGTACACTTTGACCCTATGTATCACCAACATAACGGATATTGCGAAGAGAAAGAGGAACGAGGGACGTGCACACGTACAGTGATAATGTCCAGCATGCTCAACAAGCTATGCACGCTGTCGCCTGGCAACACGTCCTTCACCACTGCCTCCGTCCCATCCTACGGAAACAGAGGAGGGTCAAAACACATTTGACATTTAAACATCGAGATATAAAACACAACGTACATGGTCAGGAATATTGTAATAAAATGCTGGAGTTATGATTTTGAGCTGCACATGCATGCTGTTTACCAGAACTTTTCAGATAAAAAATATTATTTAAAACACACTGCACACTACTACTACAACTACTTTTTATTTAAAAAGATAGCACCTGTCCCTCTATATTTGGTATACACTTTCAAACAACAGTTACCCAGTAAAACAGTTACTAGAAAGGGATTTGAATCCAGAGCTCGTGGTGGGTGTCAGGTCACGGAATGCCCCTGCTATTAAACACGAGACTTCAGCGACCTCTGCTGACTTCAGATCAGCTTTCCGTGGTCGACAAACAGAGAAAAAGGCAGACAAGCCCATAAACAGTACTGGTGCCAAAGTTATAAAATTCCCACTGGTGTCCATTACGGATGTATTGACTAGCTAGCTCCCTCCATATATGCCATGAAAGATAGATTTATTAAAGCCTTCCTTTTTTTAAATAACAAAAATAAATAAAAATAATGACTTCAAAATCTATCGATAGAAATTTACTGAATAGAAGGACACATTACACAAGAGTCACACTAAAGGGAAATTGAATAGAATTCAGTGGCAAGTTGATATCCCGACATAAAAAGTGTAAAATAAGTGTCTAAAATGTGTCCTGGAAAGTGCTTGTGCCTTTGTGTGTGCGTGTGTTACATACATATACATATCAATCATTGATATTAACCACTGAAAACCTTGGTTACAAATGCCAACTTATGTGCTAGTGTTGGGTAGTCTAGGGCATGTAGATAGGCTGGCAACCCATGGACTTTGCATTGGGGGGCTTTCAAAAACAAGAGCCAAACAGTTAGTAAAGTACTTCTCAATTTCAGAAATTAAAGGAAGCATGTTTATTTAGTAAAGGAGACGTTTCCTGAAATTATAAGATACATAACAACGTGCTGCTGTGTATGTGCGCGCGCGCGCGCGCGCGCGCGTGCGCGCGCATGCGCGCGCGTGCGTGCGTGCGTGCGTGCGTGCGTGCGTGCGTGTGTGTGTGTGTGTGTGTACATATTTTATGGCATAATACAGATAAGAGAGTGAAGACAGACCGGCGATTGTGTTGAAAGAGAGAGGGAAGGATGTAGCATTAGGAGACCAGGTCAGAATGGAACCTGCAGCTGCTACAAGAACATTATCACCTTGATGTTAAGTGCACTAAAGAGGCACCAACATAACAGATTATTAGGTCATCCTTTAACCCATAACCCAACTAAGATTATGATGGCTTTAAGGGCCCAAGTGACTGGAGCTTCAGCTGGCTAGTGGCTTCTCAGCTAGTTAGGTTAAGCAACTCTACGACTTTCTACTTTGAGGATTTGATTTGCCTTAGTTACATTTCAAACATCCATCCATACTACTTTCTATTCACTCCCATCACCACAGACTGCCACATCTCTTACTGGCATTATTACTTGCTTATTCATCTTAGATAAACCTTTGAACTGGGTTCTGACAACTCCATTTTTAACAGTTATAAATGGTTCATCACAACGGAACAGGAGGGTTTCAAACATGTGATTCGAAGTTCCAAAAGCACACTTAAAGCCGCCATCTTGGAACTTCTGGATCAAAATCTCGATACAGTAACCGAGCAGACAGTTGTTATTATTCTAGCTATAATGCATATGTTCTGGTTGTATCTTACACTCTCGTGGATGCAGAGCTCCAGGTGTCCGTCCTGGACCACGTAGATGCTGTCGTCCAGGTCCCCCGGGCGGAACAGGGCCTCCCCCTGCTGCAGCGGGACCACCACCATGTGACGACACAACTCCAGGAAGAGGGGCTTCTCAAAGTGACCCAGCACCCTGGGAACATAGACACACACACACACACACATTGACACACAGGAACCCGAAAACACACAGATACAGAGACACAGGAACCCAGAAACACACAAATACATCGAAACACAAGAACCCAGATACACACACACACACACAGAAACACACACAGACACACACACCGGCTCTTGTGATGTGGGCTCCCTAGATGACCCATTATGTTGGTGTTATTTTACCAACATTGTGTTTCTGATTCATATCGCAACCATTGCGCTCTGCCCAGTTTCTTTCGTGATACCTTTATTGATTGCTAGGCTTTGATTGTACTTGTTGACCTGGATAACAGAGTCTGCCCCTAAAGGACTCGTATCATGTGTCATACGATGCACTGGGAGCCCACCGGACGTTCTTGAGCATGTAGAGGACCTCCGAGGGGAGGTGGGAGGTCTCCACGTCGTACTGGTTCAGGTCCGCCTCCAGCAGGCAGGGGGGCAGCTCCTTGGGCTGGAGGGTTGGGGGCTCCTTCCGGATCCGCAGAATCCTGACGGGATGGGGGGGAGGGGGGGTGACACACAGAACCACCAGACCCAGACTTAGAAAGGGTTCACTGTTAAGCGAGGTACGTTTGCACACGCAAGGAATACGTGCTGATATGTGCCGTGCAGAGATAGGATACACAAAGCACTACAATCCAAAAAACAATACAATACAAACAATGAATAGTACAGAAACTAAGACATTTCACACAATTAACCAGGAGAAAGCTAACCCTTACGGTTGTCACAGAGTAGGGGAGTATGTTTACACGTTTGTGTTTGTTTTTTAAACACGTTTGCCTTTAAAAATGTCTTGCGGGCTACAGACATTTGTGTTAACATATACACAGGGGCGCACCTAACTTCTTTATAGAGTTACTCAGTTGAGTACCAGGAGAAGGTGTTGGGTACGCACCCTAGACATAGCTCCGCACGTAACATCGGATCTTATGAAACGTACCCAGTTTCACAGAGGTTTTTTGCGTCACCTTTTTTTTTTTTTTTTATCAACTGCAGCAGCTCGACCACGGAGCTTTTGATTATCTGACAAAAGGAACGTTGCGATCAGTTATGTGCACCCCTGCATATACAAACATGATAAGTATACAAAAGGCATCGCCGAAAAAAAAGTGGAAAGTGGTTTTGGAGTAGTCTATGGTTTTCTTGGTTCCTTCCTCTCTTCATCTCTTCTTATCACTACCAGCTTTGCGTGGTGTGTTTCTGTACACTCTCAGGAGGACACTCACTTGCGTGCGATAGACATGACTTTGGTTCGCTTCCTGACCCGCTGGCGGGACGCAGCGTTGGAGGCGGGGTTGGAGGTGGAGGACAGCGTCTGGACCTAGGAGTGGGAGATTTTCTTTACTACAGAGAAGTATTCAGCAAATTGATATAATAACCAGGTACAAAGCCTATACTCAGCTTAAACCTCACATTTAAAGTCACTAAAAGACACTGCATTGTACACACCTTCCTCATGATCTTCCTGCCGTAGAACAACACCTTGTCTCTCTTCCTGAACCGGTATTGTGGACCGGCCTGCTCTTCTGAAATATAACAAGAAACATGGAAGAGAACCGACAGGATTGATTGTGTGTGCACTTAAAAAAAGTGAGTATTCTGACATACATAAAACCCTAATTCCTGAAGTATTCAAAATATGGTTGAGAAGCACTTTGTTTAAACATGCTGAATCATTGATGCAACCCATATCTTCTTTTCCCACTAGTTTCTGTGTTACAGGTTTGGTGACCAACCGGAAGTCTTCCAACGGAAAAACCAGAGGGGAAACCCGGAACAGGATGCACTTACTGGATAACTTGTACCGCTTATAGAGAAGAAACACGACCACAACGATGAGGGAGATCAGCATCACTGCTCCGATTATTAACACTGTCAACTGGATAAAAAAAGAAAAACATAGAATATATTAAACTAAGTTTGTTACAAGTTCTTACTGCAGTATTTATGGACCTCTGCTTCAGGAGCCCTTTTAGAGTGGCCTGATTTGCATATTGGGTCACAGGAAAATGCAAATACAAAAAAAACAACTTATGTCCCGACTCCCAATGATCCGTCCCAACAAGCAAACAACTACTAATCATTTAGTGTGGAGGGATGTTGATTGGTCAAATGGGCAGATGCAAGGAGGGGGTAGGCAAGAATTGATAGATCTAAAAATTTGCTTGCAGGCCTAAGAATGTTAAAGGTCCCATGTTACGCCTCGTGCCCACTACCTCCGTCCATTGACTGATCCCCATTGACTTTGAACGGGGACGGACACGCAATGCATTGTGGATCCGTCCGTTCCGTTGGAGCCTTCGGCTCCGTCAAAAAGTTGAAAAATGTTCAACTTTTTCGGCAGCGACGGATCCGTCATCCAATCAGATCGCGTATGCAAATTTAAGCACTGTGACGCGACTCGGGCTCCGACGATACTGGAAAGCGGGAAAGCGGGTCATCTTGCATCGCAACAAGCAGGAAGAAGCGGGAAGAACCCGGCGAAGTGATTTGATTGGCTGACGGATGCCTCTGCAAAGACTACTCCCCCATCCGTCAGCCACGCCTTCCCACGTCCGTTGACTGACGGTGCAGTGGGCACGAAGCGTTATACCATCAGGTGTGAGTGGGATTAGCCATTACAAGCCGTTTTGGAAATCTACAATGACATCCCAAGTGGGCGTGCCCACCTAGATGTATGACGGATAGATGGGTAACGTTTGCTACAGTCTACTGGGTAGGCTGGTAGACAGATTTGCTTGTAATGACTAATCACATTCACACCTGGTGGTATAATATGGGACCTTTATGAACCACTTAGATAAACAGAATGAGGTGAAAAGCGTTGTTCTTAAGTAAGTGCTGCTGTCAGAGGGTTTGGGTTATGGTAAACACAGTGGACCACTTTAAATCACAACGGAAACCAGACACTTTACCATCGAGATCTCTGATTGGTCCTCGGCAAACTGCTGCACCCGGGCCTTGATCTTATTCCCGAGGGGAACAAGACTCTGAAACACCAACAGAGTATACAGTAGAATAAACAAGGAAAAGAGGGATTCCTCTGGACAGTATACAAAACCATACATGGGAGCGAGCTGTTTATTTTCAAATCTATTTAGGACCATTTATTAAACTACACTTTTTTGCCCTTTATTTTTCAATTTAAGTAGAAAATAGGGAAAACTAATTAACTAAACAACTAAACTGCACTTTCATTTTAAGTAATAGAGAACATTACAATGAATTGACTGAAGTTTAAATTGTACATAATAACCATTTCAAAACTTTGCTCAACCACATTACTTTCTATTTAAAGGACCAGTGGTCACACTGGTCATTTTGTTGACAGTTTGACAACCAAACGTACCGGGTATATACTGCAGGTCTCTTCATCCTTGTCCTCCATGGCTGGAGACGAGGATGTAGGTCTAAACACGACTCAATCCACACTTACATAAAAAATAATAATGAGGCTTGAATTAAAAATGACGCACATTTATTATGACGTTTCATTATCAATGCAGAAGAGTATTCATTAAAACACATGCAATAAAGACAACTTGAAGTCATGAGAAGTTATGGCAAATGTTTCTTAACATTAAAACAAGGCCGCGCCACCAAGTAGACACAGTTTGAAAACAAACCGCTTGCGACTACTGGACCTGCATAAACCCATTTAGTCCGTGTGTAATGGGATACCCCCCGTTTAGTTGACCCCCCACACTCCACTAACACTCCACCGCGCTCCCCGAGGAGCCAGAGACATGCCAACGGGCTACAACCTCCATTCATGAGAAACAGTGCCGTTGTTCTCAGCGTTACGTTTGGTTTGAACCGCAGAATTGTTAAGCAATTGGCATCGCCCGCATACAGAATAGAGAGGCGAGGGTCACATTCTCTCGCCCTGAATCGGATCTTTCTTTTGAAAACTGGGTATAACAAACCTAATCGGCAATAAAGTTATTTATATAAACGCAATCCATAGCACAATGCCCGATAACAGTTGAGTCCCCTTTAACTGACACAGTAATATGTTATAAATTGTATGTTACCGTAAATAACACTTCACTCTGTCACTGCGTGTCCGCTGCAGAGGTCCTTGGAAACAAGTGACAGCCAGAAATAAGTGGGCGGATTTGTCCGACGCCTTGGTTGCATTGATAAACAATCAATATGTCTTTTAAAAAAGACACCCTGTCGTATTTTTAACCAGTCATTTTGGACATAGTGTCACCACACACAAAAGCGCCTCCAAGTTGTTGTGTAGTACACGCTTTGTTGCAGAACAACCCCCTCCATGGTTCACAATAAGTAAGCGACAATCCTATTGGTTCAGAAGGACACATTTCAGCCAATCATTGTGTGTGTTGTTCCGGGGTTAGCTGCTGTCAAGTCGTGCTCAAGGTGAGTGCGTCTTATTTTGCTGTTTTCTCTCAAACAAAACATCATATTGAATGTTGTTCAAATGCAGATTCGTAGGTGTAATCTTCATTTTATGTAAATAAACATAAAAGTAGAATAGGCCTGCTGGATTTCGTATAAGTGTCCGATGTGAGCAGAATCGATGGAGCATTGGCTAACATGCTGTATTTGTTTTACTCCAACTGTTATGTATTGGCTCTAGTACAAATGTTCTGAATTCGACACACTTTCAAACTTTCATCTGATGTTTATACGAATAGAAGTGAAACAGTGTGCCAGAATTACGCAGTAAGGAGTATAATGAATGTAGCAGTGGTGGCTGCTATCTATTTATGCTGTATCTGTTCCACATGACTTATCATCAAATACCAATAATTCAACACACTGTCTCTTTGTTTGCAGTGCTATTGTCTTTCACTCAGTATATTTGATAACATCGTGTTGGTTTGGCTAGTTTTATGTATGTGCACTTTTTGTTAATGCCTCAATCTATATTTGCAGGATTTGTTCTTTCATTCAGTTTATATTCCATTTTATATATCTTTATATCTAGAGGAATCAGAATATAGTTGGAGTGCAAATAATCTAGCCTTCTACTCATTGTAGAAAGATTCCTTTTAAAACACATTCACTGTAAAACAAGAATAGCGTGTCCTGCCGGAAGTTAGTGAACATTGTGGTTTCTTGTAGTTTTACCACATGTGGCCATCATTTGTAGGTTATTAAAACTGTTTATAACTACTAAGCTACCCATGGGAAACTTCACCCTTAGTGTGCTTTTTTCTTTTTAATGGTATAACAACTCAACTAACCAACTGTCTTCGACAGGGTCCGCTTGTATAACAAGGTGACCCACCCTTAGGCGAGATGGGTGTCCTATCGACCCTGGCAAGAGGGCTGCTCAGAGGCGCTGACCGGATGGCTGAATTCACCAGCAAGAAGGGCGCCAGGACACACAACAAGGGCCGGACCGCCCGGCCCACCGGCCTCCGGCTGTCCAGCGCCAAGTTCGTCGCCGTGAAGGCCATGATCCCGGAGTTCGTGGTGCCCAACCTGGAGGGGTTCAAGCTGAAGCCCTACGTGTCGTACCGCACCCCCGGGGGAACCGAGGCTGCCCTGACGGCAGAGAGCCTCTTTGCAGAGGTTGTCGCGCCGCAGATTAAAAGTGACTTTCAGAAGGGCAGCTTCAGTATGGACCAGTTGGAGAAGTATGGGTTCGAACCCTCACAGGATTCAAAGCTATTCAAGCTGTTCCCTAAAAACTCTGTACGTTAAAGTTGTGCGTCCCATTTTGTTCAGTATTAAGGAACTTTTTTTTTCTCAAGTTGTACACCATCTATTATCGTTATTTTTGTACCCAAATAAATTGAGTGCAAAAGTCACAGAATGGCAAATTATTTGTTATGTAAACATGCCAGCAGCAAGCAGCACTCTTAACCTGTGAATGTAAATCAATGATCTCAGAAGAAGAAGTCCTTTTAACTAGTTTGTTGACTGTTTATATTAGATTATGGAAGCATTTGATACCAGAGAGTGTGCTAGTACGATATAATAACGTATTGTAGATTCTGACATCGAGACGCCCTAGTTGTCAAGTGAAGAAGCATAATATTGCTTTTCTTGACATTTACAAATTGTCGTACTGTTGATCTAAAGGAGTTTTACATTCCTGAAATTCAGCTGTTTTTTTTTTAAAAACACATTTGAGTATTGCATGTTTGCCTTTAAAAATGTCTCGGAACGTCCGCGGGCTGAAAACGGGTTGCATTTGTGTTAACATACAAACACTAAGTATACAAAAGGAATTACTATAAGAAACCTTTATTGCAACAATTGAATGAAGTACATGGGTATAAAAACTACTTTAGTGGAGAAAGCTAGAAATATTCTGGTATACGTGATGGAAAGAGTTTGGTTCAGGAAGTGTATGTGTAATGAAAACCCATCCAGAATGTACTTTAAACCATGACATACACATCAGCTAATTATTGTTAAAGGGTTTTAAAATGCGTTTCTTTAAGAAAAATAGTTTACGCATTCTTAGTGAGGTTGCTACAACTTTAGGACAGAATCCCTCACAATCAAGTTCCTCCTCCCTTTTGCTTCTGTCTCGCCTAAATACCAACAAGAACATGACATTTTACATTTTAAACTATATATTTGGTTGGTGGGGTACCGTGGCAGCTTTAGTTGTGATGTAAACGTTGGGTTTTCACAACGAAAGCTGGGCGACCCTCAAGCAGGCGAGTAGTCCCATCGCCAGAGGTGCAGCATGTGGTCGTAGAAGGAGCAGCTGGCTAGCAGAGCAGTGACAGGAAGGGTGGTAGTGCCCGAGTCCGTTGGAGGGGTTGGGGGTGGGGGTGGAGCCGCCGGAGCCAGGCCCTCCGGGATGTAGTGTCCGGCGTCGTCCTCCAGTGAGGTGTCGAAGCTGGCGGTAGGCGACTCATACTGGATCCTCAGATGCCCCACCCCTTCCGCCAGGTAGGTTTCGGGCGGACGAGGGCTTCCCTCGGGGGAGGCCGGAGGGGGCTGGTCGGGAGTCAGGCGGGACCAGTCGGCTCCGTACGCCAGGGAGTTGTGCAGGATGTAGGAGGTGAGAGTAGGACACTCGGCCTCGCCGCCGCCCCCTGTGGGTCGGGAAGGAGAATTACACCACACGGGAATTGAAACCCGAGGATTCTTGTGTGATAAGTCTTCATGCTGCCTCCTGCCCTCAGGTTAGGGGGGAGGTTTTATCTCTAAGCTACGGTGGATTTACACTGTGTTTAAAACAAAAACACGATTATGGGTGAGCAGCTAAAACACAGCAGGTGTGGAGCACCGCGGACGTACCGAGGGACTTGTGGCAGTCTAGGATGTGGAAGTCGTTGTGCATGCAGGCGGCCAGCAGCAGGTGGGGCTGGGTGGGGTGCCACTTCAGACGCCACACGCCCCCACCCACCGCCGTCTCACTGAGGGGCTGGCGCATGCTCCTGCCGTCCCATAGCAGCACTTGCTCATCGTAGCTGAGGAGGAGGAAGAGGAAGAAGAGGAGGAGTTGCAGGTGAGGAAGGGAAGGAGGTCAATGGGCAGTGGTACTCATTTTCTAACTACATTGCCTCATTATGACTGAGTATGTCTAATAGCTATGCTTTCGAGGTTCAGACTTATCGGGTATGTGGAGCTTTAGCCTAGCTCGTTGGTGGCTGTCAGTTAACCCAGTGGCATACGTACCTTCCGGTGGCCAGGATGTGTTCCTGGTGTGGGTTGCTTTGAATGCTGCAAACACCCATTGAGTGCCTTCAACACAAGTCAGAATCAGAAAGGGCTTTGTTGACAGGTAAGGTTGAAAATACAAGGACTTCCTGCAATTATGGTGGCGCAGTAAAGAAAAGGAACAGAAATTAAGGGGATGCTACGTTTTTAGATCCTGTGTCCATCGCTTTAACATGTACACTATAAAAATCTCAAGTATCTTTATTCCTAATCTATGACTTCTAAACTGAAACAGAAGAGAGATAGCAGATGACCCAACACAGTTTTGAAAAGTCTGAACTTGGTGTTTTTTTCATAGGGCTAACCCTAGTTGGCGAGCTAGCTAGAGGTGGTTATTCACCTCTTGCTGGTGAAGGTGGGAGAGGAGCAGTCTGTTCTGAGGTCCCAGCCTTTCAGCTTGCTGTCGTCCCCACCTGGAACACGGACACGGACACACACACACAATCTAGTGAATATGCCTATCATCCTTATCTTGTAGTTTTCCTGAATTGAGGCCTTGATGGCCCTTTCTCGCTCTACCTCTCCATCGACATTGGTGCTTGAATCCAGATAGATACATAGATAGATATATAAGTTATTTATTCATCACAGAGGGGAAAACAACATTATAGAAGCTCACAGAAAAAAACACAATGATAAAAAACAAAGTAATTGACATTTTTACTAGGGCTGTCAAGCGATTACATTTTTAATCGTGATTAATCGCATTAATGACATAGTTAACTCAGATTAATCGCGATTAACCGCAAATCTTTTTTCTATGCTAAATATCCCTTGATTTATTTTTCCCATTAATTGTTCTCATTTTAATGCTCTTATCGACATGGAGAAGTGCATCGGCTTGCCTTGTGCAAAAGTTTTTTTATTGATAACAACATTGGCATATACTGATCAAAGCAGGAAGATACAAAAAAAAGCCTATAGTGCAATTAAACGATGAACATACAAACATACTGCCTTGAACATAGCAGTCCGGCTACTGCTTCTTTGTTTTGAGCCAAAAAATAAAATAAAAATTAAAATATGAATTTGCGTTAATCGTGCGATAAAAAAATTAACGTCGTTAAAATTGGTTTGCGTTAACGCCGTTAATAACGCGTTTAACTGACAGCCCTAATTTTTACATAACAAAATAAAATATACTATATGCAAAATGTACATCTCAATTCCAGTTAGCTGACCATAGGAGCTTAGCCTACCCTACCCCACTTCTAAAAGTGAGTAAAACAGGTGTGAGTGGGGGGTTACCGGAGTAGAGCAGCTGGGTGTCCCAGTAGGAGAAGGCTGTGATCCAGGCCTCAAAGTCGTGAGCCTTCCAATGGGTGCTGGTCTCTAGCCCCGCCCCCGTCAGCGAGAGAACGCTGACACAACCGTTGGAGTCACTGCACGCCACACGCATGTCACTGCTGTGGAGAGTGTGTGGGGGGAGGGGGGGGGGGGACGGGTGGGTGTGGGGACAGACCAGTCAGGACCCCATCTCACACACACACACGCACACACGTTATACCAGATAAGGTTTTGAGTGTTCTACCTCTCTCCTCTCCCGGTGGACCAGTCTAGAGACAGAGCCAGGCACTCTGTTCCCACGGACTGACTGGTCTTCTCCTTCAGACACCGTCTACCCTGCTGTCCGTGGGCAACACACACACACACACACACACACACACACACACACACACACACACACACACACACACACACACACACACACACACACACACACACACACACACACACACACACACACACACACACACACACAATGAATAGTCAAGACATTCAATTAAGTAGAATTATAAACATTTAATTTTTCTCAATATATAAAACAAGAGTGGAAGAATGAAATGATTAAGTTTCCCAGATGCCAAAATAGGATTTCCTAAGATATCAAAAGGGTAAAATACATTATTTGAGCAACCTCAATGCGCACTGCTCGACTTTTAAAACCTTTCATATTGGTGTTAAGACAGCAAAGGCTTTCATCCAAATCCACAGGTAGACAGCGGCTCTTTGCACTATGATAATGCTAATGATGCTAATGATGCTAATGTGGAACAGGATGGTATCTCTCACCGGCCCGTCGGTCAGCGTGTACAGCCGGACCTCTCCGCCAGCTGTAGCCATCCCCAGCACAGGAGCATCTGACACTGCAACATGGCACCTAGGAACATGTATGGGACATTCCCCCTTTTTTACATCACATCTGCTCATTGGTATGGAGATAGATTAGATTGTACAATTGATATAGATAGCCTATAACAGATTTTTCCATTTTGACCAGAGCCATTGGGACCAAAGTAGTTTCCCTTAGTTTTTTTGCAATTTCCTCCATCATGTATCTCTTTTTAATTATGTCCTGTTTTTAGGCTGTGACACATTTCCCATCTGTGATGAATAAAGAACCTTGTATCTTAATGTTTACACGATCATCAACAGCAAAAGACACAAAATCATCAACCAAAACCTTTTTTTTGAAACCCTCATAAATATATAGTCTATTGGTTTTCTGTTTTACCATTTTAGATCTAAAATGGCGGGTGTGTCGATACGCTGCAGTTCGCTGAGAGGCGGAGTCAGTGCCCCCTCCTGTTGATATTCAAACAGGTACAAGCGACCGATCCTCTGGTGAGGTACGTCCTCAGCTCCCGCCTGGGTTCACAAAACAACACATTAAACATTGAGAAACAACTGCAACTGCATTGATCTGTTTCAGGTTTATCCTCATGGGTGGATTAATAGAACATGGAGCAGATAGTCACTTATCTGGGAATGACATGCTTTACTTTCAGGCTTCCACAACAGTGCAAGAGAAGAAAATGTTGTTTTTTTTGTAAAAAAAAAGACAGCATACAAAGAGCAACTTTGACTATTTTGTGAGCTGAGGATGCAAACAGTCTCCTCACTGTACTCTAAATAAGTGCGGGGGCTGGCCTGGCCTACATTAGGACCTGTGAGTGAAGTCAGCTCACTGGCACATTGTTATTATGAGACCATTCTCCCTCATTACATTGCATGCACTTTTTAGACAACAGTGTAACGGCACTTATGTAGTATGGTCTACCAATAATGATCATATTGGTTTCATTGTCCCTGAAGTCAGGACAGAGCTTGCTCAGAAAGTAATCCAGTCGTCAGGTCAATCATGGAACGGCTACAATATAAATCAATGCTTAAAGCTTGGATTGAAACAATCTCAGGACAATGGTCTATCTTTCTTCATCTCTGTTTGATGTGTTCAATGTGTAAAATAATATTTTCCACTGTGGAGATTTATGCTGTTTAATGTTTCATTGTGCTTTATGGTACGTTGGTGTCTCTTGTATATATCTCTCGTTGTCTTTTTTGTAGTTTAATTATTTTTATAAAGTCTTCACCATTTGGGATTAATAATAATTCCTGTTTCATGAATGAGAGTAACCTGATACAATACAATTTATGTATACAATCAAAATAAAAGTATTTGAACGTACCTGCTCTGCTCCCTTCTGGAGCTGATAGGTGCCGCAGGCCAGAATGTTGTGGGACAGCGGGACGGGACACCATTCTACTGCGTCAGCGCTCAGTTCGGTGTCAAACACCTGCAAGTTGCGAGTCTTCGACTTGCAAGCCATATCCACATGTTGTCCGCTGCCACTGCAATATGTACATCATCATACCCATGTGGTGTTGGTTATTTCGTTTTACTGTATGTATTATTATGCAACTGTCAACCACAATAAAACATATTTTTTCCCCCCAATACATTTTAGGCCCAGCGTTTAAGGATGCATCAGTCTACCTAAAGTGCAGCAAATACGGAGATTGTTTACCTTCTCGGATCCTCCGGCTTAAAATGGAAATAGCAGTCACGTGTTGATCCACTCAGAGTTGATCAACTACCACTTCCGCAAACCGTGACGATCTGTCGTTGGATTATTCTATTATAACATTTCTTAAATAATTTCCCTTTAATTGCCGTTTTTGAGTTATTTCAGTCTGATTTAAAAAAGCATATTCATTGATATTCGACTTGTTTTCTCTTGCATTTGATTAGATACTCGGCGTGTTTATCCCTACGTCACTTCCTGCTCCGACGCTGGGACTTCATTCAGGTCGTTGACAATAAAGATAATATGGAAGGAAACCAATTGTCATACTACATGGTGCTTGAAGACACTACCAAAGATAAATTCCTGTGCTATATAAAAAAACAAAACGAAACGCATAATATATAGTGAGCGTTTTCACTTTCACTCCTTTTTGCTGTTTGTAATCAACCATGTAGTATAACCAAAGGGGTCGATGGACTGGTTTACGTCTAACCTTGTATTATTGTTTTGTTTCTAAGTGTAACAGATGCCACGGATGTATGGAGCATCGATGTATCTGAAGACTTATTAAGCCAGTTTGTACGTTTTCCCTGTGGAAGTGACGGCACTTTTTGACTGGTTCAAGATGTTGAATGTTCCTACTTATAATGTGCAATCTATTTATTCTAGAGGGAGAAGGTTTTACTGAAGTCCACAGAAGATTACTTGAGGAAAATCAGGTAAGCCTTAAACATTTCCTTTTCCTCTTAAAGCCAGGTCCTGATCTCCCTGTGATTTAGCAAGGCAAACGATGGGAACCCCTGATGAACCTGGTGGTTTGGTCCAGGGATTCTCGGATCCAGCAGTTGTAGGTATTGGTAGTGAGTTTATGTATGCAGTTTGAAATGGCGACGGTTGGTTAAGTCTATGTACAGGTTAGTGTAGAGGGGTTATTAGGCTGGGTGTTGTGCAGTTTTAGATGTGTTTAGTGCACTTAGATAAGGGATTGGGCTGTGTGTCTCTTTGGTTGCCCCTGGCTTTTTCACTTATCCTGACTTAGATTTGGTTATTTTACTGTTATATTTAACCATTTCACCCCTAGCTTTTTTCGAGGCCAAATACTCAGTGCAACATTTGAAGCTAAAGAATAGATTTGATTTAATTTGACTTACAGTTGAATACTACTTTGTAGTGTGTCAGTTTTATCACAGTCTCTCAGATCCTGAGAAGCTGTAGGTATATGAGAGAGTACGTCAGCAGCTTACTAACCCATCCACCGTCCTCTTCCCCAGGTCTGCTCTGGGTACAGGCTGCTCCGCGGTGCTGTTGCAGCCCAGCGGAGGAGCAGTGTTGCGGGTGGACTCCAGCCCAACAGACCTCAGCCTCCTGCTGGCCCGTCTGGACCGCCTGCCGGCGCGGGCAGAGGTCAAGGAGCTGCTGTTTGGGATGGCCGCCCACCTCTCCCAGTCTAGCAGACAACAAGGTCTCTGCTCATCATAAGGAACACCGTGGTGGTGGTGGTGGTGGTGGTGGTGGTGTTGTTGTTGATGATGTGTTTAAAATCTCTGTTACAAGAGAGACCTGGCCAAGAAGGACATGACCTTAGTAGAACAAACTTAACGTAAAGCGAAATAATAGTACGGATAGGTCATGCATTTGTGTATAAAATGGCTCTGCTCAAAATATGAGATTTGAATACATTTTAAATATTATATTTTCTAATTTTACAGCAACTATAAAAAAATATTCAGAACTGCCTCATGTTCAGCCAAAACCACTAATGAATAGTATTTTAATATAATTTGTTTGCTTCACTGGATCCTTAATATTGGAACTTTACTCACAGGTAATTGTAACATAATTCACACATTCATACCAACAGGCCACATATGCCCTTGCCAATTAAAGAGGCTTCTTTCTCACGCTAAGGAGGGATCCTGAGCCTAGGAAGGTGTCCAGCTCATACAGGAGGCAATTCATCATGTCTAAATTCTAGAGATACGAGCGGTCAAGATGTTCAAGAGACTCAAGGCCACAAAAACAAGCGTAATTCCCTCGCATAGCCACAAACCAAGTTGCAATGCCAACACATAGCCACAAGAGAGCAGCACAGAGACACATTCAGGTATCCAGGAGGCGGGAGTTCAGCACCATGCTTAGCCAATCAGAGCACATAACTGAGTCCACGCCTGCCCAGTAGATAAGTCACAACGCATAGCCCAGGGGGCTAGAACGCTCCAGGTAACGCATCTATCAGATGCCCTACTAAGTGTATCTCCACGCATGCATAATACAATTCCTCTCCTTTTGCTTCATAGAGACTAGTCCAAACCTTGACCAAATAAAGTAAAGCAATCCTGACTCGGAAGACTTTTTCCCAAAAAGCACACGACATAAACAAAAAAGTTAGCATAGCGGTTAGACTCTTAGCTGTATAGGTAGTTGGGTTTTTTTCCTCAGTAGTCTACCTGACCTCTCAGGTCATCCTACCGACCAGTCGGTACTTCTCATCAGTACCCTGGGCGAAACAGATGCCCTGACTCCACCTGCTCTTTAATGGCATGAATCTGCATTGACATGTCACTTTCAAAAAAAGGTGTAAATTAGTATAAAGTAAATGACTAAAGGGATCGATGTTTATCACGGTGAGGGCTATAGGTGCAGTATTCATGGTGGAAGCCCGAAGTCTTATGTGTCAACATCCTGAAATTCTACTCCAGAATGGTAGCGATCACCCTGTTGTTCACCTCTTCCTACTTGACCTCCTCGTGACCCCTGGTGTTCTTGTCGGGTGACTTCTCTCTGTGTGTCTTCACTGTCCCCCCCTCCAGCTGCGGCCCAGTCGGTTAGTCCTGGGAAGACCCACTACAAGAGGCATAATAATACAGGTGAGGCAGCAGACGTTCTAAAACATGATCCTGGCCAAACCATGTGGTACTGTAGTGTAAAGGTGGCTGTGTTCCTGTTCAGGGGTGTTAAAAATAACAACTCCTCAAGCTAGCATAATTGAGTGGCTCTTTTTGTCTAATTCTCCTTTTTTGCATGTTTTTAACATTTGATAATTGTACATTATTTAGTTAAATAATATACTATGCTACAGGAAGGCAATCGTTAAAATACACATTTTAAAGGCGGTAAAAAAAAAAAATAGGAAGAATGAAACCACTTGTTTTTTTGTACCAGCACTTTTTCGTCTACTTAAGTACAATTTCATGAAAAAAAACAGTTCCTCTCCTCAAGGTGATTTTTCAGTACTCTCTCTGTTCATGTTGCCAGAGTTCGGGCCGCGGGTGCAGAGGAAGGCGGGACCAACGGTGCCCCTGTCAAAGCGTGTGGCGGGGGACTCCCTGATCAACCCGGGAACCAAGAAGTAACCCTGAAGTTGAATGAAAAGGCCACTAGTTCACCACTAGGTGTCATGGAACAAGCCAGTGATAAATCTTCCCTATAGTGACGTCACTCGCGAGCGTGTTAAGTGTCCTCCCAGATGTATGATGACAGATAGGTCAACCTTTTAAAAGGGCTTGTAGTGGCTGGTCAACCAATCACACCTGGTGGTAAATAGGGAGCCTTTAAAAAATGATCAAAGATTGATCCTTAAACTAGTAAAAATGAATGACTTTTCTTTGTTTTTCTAGGAAGTGCCAAACAACAGGTGTGGCCTTTGATGATACCGAAGAAGATTGAATTTAATGTTTTTAAGAATATGTATCTGAAGAGAACAAGGAGTTTGTTATTCTGCTCAACACGTACATATATTATGTACAGTTTGAACGTGGCTTTTAACCCACTGATGCCTGATACAGCTTTTAACCTTACTGCCTACATCATGAAATCTTTTTTAATGTAACCAATATTCATCGCTTCAATCAGGGAATAGCTTTGAAATGGTTTATTTTATGAAATAAATGTAATAAATGCTATTTTTTAACTTAATCCAATGTGTTCAGCATGACGTACATCGAAGCCATTTAGATTCATTCAGACAGTTTCAGTCGGTTTATGTCTCTAAGAAGAATTACACAGAGGAAAGCAGGGCCTGTTGTGAGCAAAGGAAAGGAGACCAAGAAAAATGAAAACCTATACTAACCTCTTTTCCTTGACCACGAGGAAAACATGAAGGAGAATTCATGAGGACTTAGGAAAGGATAACAGTGCTCTATCACGCCAGCTATATATACGTGGACAATGGGGGAAAGAAAGAAAAAATAACTACGGTCAATTAAGGGACATGGACATGGATCCGAATTAGTATGATTGAATGAAAATGGTCCATTCGTGAATGGACGAATGGTGCGAGTAAGGAACCTTCCCAAGCATAAAAAATGTATAATTCAGCCCAAGTGAAGGAGATGGAAGAAATCACTCCCCAGAAAACAATTCATACTCAAATACATACAATTGTATTCCATTTCCAAATGATAGAAGAAAATATCGAAATATTCAATCGCCGCGTTTCAGCTTCATGAAGTGCTCAGAAACCACAGTTTAATCAGACACAGGCTCAAATGTTGTCTTTGATCTTCTCTTTTTAATTAAAAGTAAATAATGCTTCACTGCAGGAAAAAAAAAATCACGTTTACAGACATTCAGGAATTCATACTGTATATATTTATATTATCACAAAGTTAAGTAACGCCTCAATATCACGAGGATCATTTTTTTTTCACTGATGGCATCTTACTCCATGAGTTGCTGGTGTTGTAGGCAGTCTCTGAAATACTTCACTCCATAACGGCTCTCGCACTCACTTATGGTGCTCCACTCAACTAACAAGTTTCCGATCTTTCCTGTTTTACTAGAGCAAGTTGAAGGTTGTGATGTTGACATATTTCAGATAAAAGCCAATAAAAAAATGGCAAAAAAAAATGCAATAACTTACATTGATGGTTTGATTGACCGAAATGCAAATCAGATCAGATGTAAATTACCTATAGAAAATAACACACTTGAAAGTTTTCCATTGTAGAGTAAAACCAAAACCAGCAGCTCAGCTGGAGCCTCTCTTTGACTGTTACAATCTACGGAAATAAATGAAGCACAACAGTCAATAGTTTCTCAGTGTGAAGACGAGACGATTTCAGAATAAAAGCACACACACATCCCATAATCACCAAGAAATCGACTAATTTGTAGTGAAACAAGGTGTGCAACAGCAGATAAGACGCAATGCAACCAAAGGTGCCACTCGCCCCGAAGTTTAACCACATGCCAAGAAAACAGTCAGCTTGTTAAATAGAAAGGTGTGATTATTACAGATGTCTCTTTTGGAACTGAAATTCCTCTCGTGAAGTATAGTACACACGTTTTACCTTTTGTAGATGTTCGGGTTAAAGCATTGTGTGTGATCCCAGTTCTCTGTATCACAGTGGTGGTAGTGATCATCTTAAGAATAAAGCGCTTGTTACATTTTAGCAGGATTCAATGTAGACATAAAGGTGAAGTTACCTGTTCACTCCAGCGAGTAAAAAATAATACAAATAAAAAGGGAAAAGAGCATTTGGTTTAGATGTTCAAGATGACGTGTTTAAATGACCCTTTACAACAGATGCATCGATGGAGGTACTCTTCCCAACAGGCCTGTCATCTCACTTCCTCCACCGACAGGAAGCAGCCAAGCGTCCCTGTATTTTCCTCGGGCGTTTTAACATCAATAAAAACAATAGAACAAAACGGACTGGCTCTCCAAGCGATCCTGACTCTCTGTTTGCACGCTGCTGCCATAACTTCTAGATAACTGCCAGCTAAAACCATACGCAGGTCGGGTCCTCAGGCAGTATTTCTGATTATCATTTCTATATTCCAAAATAAATCATTCCTCTAGCCACATAAAAATATAATGTATCACGACACGACGACCTCTTTTATCATCTCAGCATGCTCTCAAGGCGGGGGGCCTCCTAGTAAGAGGAGGAGGAAGAGGAGTCCCATTTGGCCGGGGTAGGGTCGGGCAACACGATTACATTTACTGTCAGAAGTTAAGCCACCACACTGTGTGTGTGTGTGTGTGTGTGTGTGTGTGTGTGTGTGTGTGTGTGTGTGTGTGTGTGTGTGTGTGTGTGTGTGTGTCTGTGTGTCTGTGTGTCAAGCCTACCAATCAAACCAACATTTTGTTACTTTGAACTTCGTTTTTTAACTGTACATTCTTAAAAAAATAAATCTGGGAACATTCCGCAACAACAATCTTCATTCCATGGTCGAGCATTGACAAGGTGCGTCTTAAGGGTTTCTCTCCATCTCTCTCTCTCTCTCTCTTCTTCTCTCTCCATCTCCAATGTTATGAAACCGGGTCTGTTTGATTTATCCAACCCGGCCTCCACTCTTAGGCTGGGGTGGTTGCTGTGTTTCCCACACAACCAATGTATCTGCGTGTCTTTGGGAAGCCTCATAAATCTCAATACACTTCCTAATCCCAGCGCACAACTGAGCGCTGGGACGCGGTGGCGCGGTACCGCTAGCAGGATTGCTGGCGCGGTACACATCCATTTGGTCCTCTTTGTCCTCTTCACGTAGGAGCGCGTGTTATCATTATTATGCTCCTTCTTTTGGGTTGTGGTAGTCGATATACTTGCCTTGGTCCGTCTTTAACAGTTCTACGATGTCTGGCTGGCGTCTCTTGTTTTCAACAGAGCGTGTCTGTGTTAAAGGACAGCTGCACCTGTACACGCACACACAGACAAACACATGTAGCAGAGTGTAGTATTAACAGTAAAAACACTTGAATGCTATATTCACTCACGCAAATTTTCCTTTTTTGGTAGATAATAACTGTAACAAAACGGGAAACAATGCAGTTTTTTGTATCCGGCCCAGGCTCCATGCAGTCGCCCTCCAGTTCTCCCCCTTTGTTCTATCTAAGCCTGCATCTGAAGTATATGGGGGCCATAGGGGAAAATAGCCCGAAGGATGAACCAAAGGCCCCATATCTGTGGGAGTATTTTCTCACCCTCTCCTCCTCAAAGCTGATGAGTCCCTCATCATCGTCTGACTCCATCTCCTCCGGCTCCTCGCTGACCAGAGCGCTGAGCTCCGTGGTGGCTGGTCTGGACCTCAGCAGGCTCAAGATGCACTGCAGTGGCGACCGGCCGCCACCAGAGGGCGAGCTCTCCTGCTGATCCAGGTTGTCGCTCTGCTTCTTGGCGAAGTTCACAAACACCTAACAAGCAACAGAAAGAAAATGAGTTCCATTTTCTTCTTCTTAATGAAGAAAAAGTCCCATCAAATTGGGGAGAAATGGTGAAAGTGTACTTAAGTGTATTTAATGTTACCATTTTGAGTTCCATAACAACCCTGTTTTACATTTTTACGTACCTGTACACATGATTAAGGCAACTTATTGGTCTCAAATACCTAATTTCCCCTTTCCTTAAAAATTAACATATACAGCTTTTATTCATTTGAAGTACGTTGATGTACTTTTACATTACATTTACTGGCGCTGAATGGCTATGCATTTGTTATATTCTTTCACATGTACTATTCTGAAAATTATAAACGATTATGCATACCAAGCATATTATCCATATATGAATCACAAAGGGGGCATTGGTCTCCCCTGGGCCCTCCTTAGGGGCGCCACTGATCAGTAAACAGAATCTGTACCGGCATTCTCCATCAAACCCAACATTTATCGGCTGAACTCTGATTTAGAGATGCACAGTGCAGCTGAGTAAGCTAAACGTGCGTGTGCTCGCTGGCGAAGGCCTCACGTTGTCCAGGGTGGTCTGGCTGACGGAGTAGTCCTCTATCCCCAGCACCTCCACCACCTGCTCCATCTTGCTGAACACCTGGGCGAGGGACAGGCGATCCGACTGCAGCTGGAACTGCACCTTAGTGTGATGGCGCTCCTGGGATGAGATGAGATGCGAGGTACTTTAGTGACCCCAGATTGGAAATACAGACATCAATGTCCGGTGGTAGCATGCATTTGGGCCAGGTGAGCTTTGGCCAGAGTGTAGCTGAACACACGAACAAACTCCATTGTGCATCATTTGACAATAGGGACACGTGTCAACATGTCAACCCGTGTGCACCCCCCCCCACCTTGAGGACGGCCTCTGGGAAGTTCCTGTTGAAGAAGCGGACCACCTCCTTCACACTGGAGCTGCTCTTTGTCCTCACAGTGATCATGTAGCCGTCCCCGAACCTGACACACACGCACACACACACACACACGCACACACGCAGCACAGACACAGACACAGACAGACACACACACACACACACACACACACACACACACACACACACACACACACACACACACAGACACAGACACAGACACACACACACACACACACACACACACACACACACACACACACACACACACACACACACACACACAGTGTCAACACATAGTACAAAACAGCATATAGTAGCAAAGAGTCTCAAACTCATTCCACTCATGAGGTATGGATTGGTCATGTGCTGTACTTGATATTACTTACTGATATATAACTGATTTGATATCGTTTCATATTTAACCTCAAGGTATCGATTATGTGCTCAACTAACATTTTATATAATTTACACAAGATACTACACCACAAGTCTGATAGTATTCTGAATAAACATCCAGCCTAGGCTCATTGTCCAACAGATATGGTAGGTTGGCTCCGCCCACACCAGCCTCTCCTTCACTGGCACCCCCCACAAACGCCCCGCCCCCACGTGGTCTCACCTGTTCTTCAGGTGCTGGATGCTGCCCAGACACTTGAACCTGCCATTCACCATGATGCCCAGTCTGGTGCACAGAGCCTCACACTCCTCCATGCTGGTTGGGAGAGAGCGAGAGAGCGAGAGACAGAGAGAGAGAGACAACTTTTGAGTACCGTACTTACTTGTATGAAGTGCACTACCAAGGAGTTACTGCTGTTGCTCATTAAATGGCCTGACAAAAAAAATATGATGTTTTTAATGGGTGAACCGACATGAGTTGGTTTGTCCGAACCAGAGATTTATTTTATTTAAAGAAATGTCTCAGCCAACCAAATGTTGTGAGCAGGCGTGTCCGTCACCTGGTCCAAACGCCGGTCTCACCTGTGTGATGTCAGCACCACTGAGCGTCCCGTCTTGATGATGTCGAGGATGAGGTTCCAGAGGAAGCGGCGAGCCTTGGGGTCCATGCCTGTGGTGGGCTCATCCTGCAGGGCACACGGGAAAAGACACGCTAGCAGTGATGCTGATACGTCATATGTATGACCCATGTCGGAAGCCTCCAAAAATGTCAATATTATATATACAGTATATTATATTAACTATTTTATTATATAGTAAGTAGAGTATAGTTTATATACATTTATACATTTTGTTTTATAGTTTGTTTGAGTATTGGCAGTACAAGCGATATATAAATACTATATTCTACGATATATAAATATTTCTACATAGTTTCTAGTTTGACGTTAGCCTTCATTGATTTCGGATTAAAGTGGGCTTGGTCCCTTCCAGGAGGGTGACCAATCAGAGAACAGTGGGTGTGGTCCCTACCAGGAAGATGAGGGAGGGGTAACCAATCAGAGCGATGGCGGTGGACAGCTTGCGCTTGTTACCACCACTGTAGGTTCCAGCCGGCTTGTCTGCGTAATGAGAGAGTTCTAGTTTATCTAGCGCCCACTGAACCACCTGTGGAGAGACACACACACAAACACACACACACACACACACACACACACACACACACACACAGACAGAGCTTTAAATCACTAATCACAATTAATGTGCATATCATGCTGTGTAAGTGAGTCAGAGAATGATGACAAAATGATTGAGTGAGTGAGTGTGTGTGAGAGTGTGCACACATGCATTAGTGAGAGAATAAATGGGTGGGTGGAGTATTTGAGTGAATGAGTAAATACTCTACGAGTGACTTCTACTAAGAGCACCTCAGTGAATGAAGGAATGAACGTGTTAGAAAGCAAGGGTGTTCATGAGAGGCAAGTGAGAGTAATTTAATCAACGTGTAAGTGAGTGGTTGTTGGCATGATGGCGTGAGTGAGTCGGACCCGGTCCTGGTCCTTCCAGGAGATGCCGCGGAGGCGTGTGTAGAGCTCCAGGTGCTCCCGGGCCGTCAGGTCCTCAAACAGGGCGTCGAACTGGGGGCAGTACCCGATGGTCTGCTGCACCCGGAGCAGCTCCTTCAAGATACTACACGCACACACACACACACACACACACACACACACACACACACACACACACACACACACACACACACACACACACACACACACACACACACACACACACACACACACACACACAAATTCAAGCCATGACAGACTTGACCGGGGTGTAAACAGTGAAATTAAAGTTAACCAAAACTAAAAGGGATGCATACAACAACAACAAAAAAATCATACAACTAAAATGATACATAAATAAATAACCTCTCTCCTACTTCTAACGGTCAAATTAATCTAGACTCCACGTGCTGGAGCTGGTTTTCTCCCACCCACCTGTTATAGGTTCAACAGTGACATGCTGGAGCTAGTTCCCCCCCCCCCCCCCCACCTGTTCTAGGTTCCACAGTGACACGCTGAAGCTTGCGTTCTCCCCACCCACCTGTTCCCGCTGACGAAGGCCTCCCCTCCCGTGGTGCTCTCGTCTCCGGTCAGCATCTTGAAGGTGCTGGTTTTCCCCGCTCCGTTGACCCCCAGCAGACCGAAGCACTCCCCCGGCCGCACCCCCAGACACAGCCGATCCACCGCCAGGATGCGTCCCATCTTCCGGGACTTGTACACCTAGAGAAGGGGGAGGCTGTTCTTTCGATGAGGTGGCTAAATGACGTGTGTCACTAAACATACTGTATTTTAAATTGCAGATAACAGTAGAGCTATATAAGGTTTGTTACTACCCTCTAGTGGTCAAAGCACAATGAATGGAGCTTTACAATTATATTTAATTGTTAAACACTACATCTATTCTAAATGATAAAATCATAAAAAACATATACATAACAGTCTAGCGTTGCGCTAAGAAACATATTTAGGTTAGGTTTCTGCTAAATGTTCTTAAAAACTCACCTTCGTGAGGTTTTCAATTTTCAACATGTCGCTGTCAGCATCTCCGCGCAGAACCCGCCTCCTCTCGCATGCTACGTCTACATCGTCATCATCGATTGGCTGACAGCTAACTGGTACCCTCCTGTACCAGGAAGTAGTAGACACACAAATTTACCCTTCGCTAAACATCTCCATAGTGGCCCCTGTCCACTCCAAAAGTAGCAACAGTAACCAGGAGGCCTGTCAAGCTTTCAGAAAAATAATAAGGGAGTCGTCGTATTTTTCAGGCTTCTCCAAAGCCAAAAATGACGATTTTCAGATATGGATAAAACAGTGTGAAAGACCTCACTCACAGCGGAATACACTCATAGCTCATTCCATAGATCCCTGGGTTTGTGCCATTGTTGTGGAAAACAAATTGTTGTTGCTTTTCCTCTTTTTGAGAACCAGTGTATGGATCAAGCCCACAGTGTGCGGGAGTCATAGCTTAACGTTTGCTTAACCACTGACCCTGCTGTGCAAGAAGATTTTTTTTCCTGAATAAGTTTGTTCTGCATGTAAATTTTCAAGACGTAGTTGAACTTAACAATACTACGCCGACAAATAATATTGTGCATGAAGCTCTCAAATGCATATAGAGGTAGGCATTAGGTAGGCATGTTTCTGTCTACCTAATCCAGAAATTATTTTCTTTGGACTATCTCTCGCTGATAATGTAAGGCGTTCAGCAACCAAGGGGGGCAGAACTTAGCGAATGGTGAATTATGATTGGTTCAACGTTGGTAAAAAAGGTGAGGCAATTAATCAATATCATGTTTCAATTGACAGACACTTTACTGGTCAATCAATGGGTTGTACACAACTTGCTATGGAGTTACTATTAACTATTTTGAAATTTAGGAGATAATCTCTCAAAGAATACTTTTAAAGCAATTGTGACCAAAGATATTTGAACCAAAATGGCCGCCTGGTGAAAATGTCTCAACGGCACACTTACGGTGGTTTACGCAGGAAGTTGTACTGGCAAAGTATAGTGATGAGGAAGCCCACAAAGCCTTCGATCGTCATGGCGACCAGCCCCCGTGTCACGATGTCCCACTCGAACGGAGACTTCATCTTGTCAAACTGACCTGGAGACAGAACGGAACATGGGGGGTTTTAAACAACTTGTTTAACGAGATGCATAACGAGACTTGGATTAGACGAGAAGCAATTACACAGGGAAGGGCTCATCACCCAACCGTGATAAGCCTCTTATATTTGTTTTAAAGTTAACTTTATCAATTTATATAAAAAAAACATTACAAATAATATTATGATAGGAAATAGAAACTGATATGCAAACATATTCAAACTTGTTGTAATATGCAACATTTTATATTGCATTAGGTAAAATTAAGTCTGTGGTTAATACTAACTTCACGCTTCGAACATCTCCTAATTGCCTTAAACAGACTTTTATCAGGTAATCCTATTTCCTCCGTGTTAGTGTCAATAGTTCATACTGTGCGTCACCCTAAACTCTATAATTAATTGTTTCTAATCTAATCCCCATTTACCTATCTTGGCGTAGTACTCGTTGATATACTCGTTGTAAGCCATCTCCATGAGGCCGTGACCCAGGTTGTAGTTGGGGAAGATGAGGAAACAGGACTTTAAGTAGCTGTTGACCCTCTTCAGGTCCTGGCAGAGAACAACAACAGATGAGGAAACATGACTTTAGGTCCTGGCAGACAACAACAACAGGTGAGAAAACATGATTTTAGATCCTGGCAGACAACAACAGATGAGGAAACATGAATTTAGGTAGCTGTTGACCCTCTTCAGGTCCTGGCAGACAACAACAACAAATGAGGAAACATGACTTAATGTAGCTGTTGATTCTATTCACATCCTGGCAGACAACAACAACAGATGACGAAAAATGACTTCATTTAGCTGTTGACTCTATTCAGGTCCTTAGAGTCAGAAACAACTCAAAATTCTGCAGAGCATTTTGAGTAAGAAATAAATGGGATCTATGAATGGATAGTCAGCAACAAGGCTATCTGACAACCAGCTGAAAGGAACTGGGTTCAGTCCCCAACATCCAGAATCCTTGACCCAGATGCCCTCAACTGCTTCTTAGGCATCTTTCTCAAGGATCAGAGAACAAACTACTACCCTGACCTGTATCTGGATTCACTGCGAGGCCTTTGGGATCACAGCTTCTGGGATATGGTACCAACAGTGCCAACATAGGACACAATATAACAACAAATATGATTGGAATATGAAGACACTGACCTTGTCGTGTTCAAAGAGCTGCAGGAGGAAGGTGGCGACGGTGGCGGTGATGCCGATGAAGAGGTTGATGACGATGAGGAAGACGTAGGCCGTGCTGGGAACCTCAAACCAGAAGGAGGCCGGGTACATGATGGGTGTGATGGACCACCTGGATCAGGCCAACACGGGGCGGTCAGAGGAGTTCACTGTTTCACTAACATTTTTAATCGATCCAGTTCAACACTTCATTTGAATCAACATGTTTTTCTTCTTCTATTTGTTCTTGTTTTTGCCATCTTCCACTCTATCAATATTGTAGAAATATTTGTATTTACCTTCCTAAATCTAAAATCATTGCAAATTCTTGCTTTGTTCACTCCATTTGTTAAACCTCTTGTTTAGTTTAGCAATATTATTTATATTTTTTAGTAATTCATCCATTATACATTTTGACTTGGATCAACTAAGCTGAGTACTTCTGTATTTGACTGAAGTGTTATCCCGGAGTCCTCTGCCAGCTGGCAGGCCTCTTTAGCAGAAGTCCCTCCAACCACAGTCGGACGGTCAGCTCTGCCCCTTCGGCTCAGATACCCCACGCGGTTATCAACAAGCTCCTGGCGGTTCTGACATGTGCAAACGTCACTCACCCGTAGAGCAGGAAGAGAGCGAGGACAGCAGGGAAGTTGGTGGGGGAGGTGTAGGCCGGCAAGTCGAACACAAACAGGATGAGCACACAGCAGGTGGCCGGAACCAGGTAGTTCATCTGGCAGCCAGACAGAGATGGAAAGAAAGCACAGAGAGAGAGAGAGAGAGAGAGAGAGAGAGAGAGAGAGAGAGGATGCGGGGATAGAGAGAGAGAGGAGAGAGAGAGAGAGAGAAAAGAAAGAGAGAAAATAGAGAGAAAAGAGAGAGAGAGAGAGAGAGAGAGAGAGAGAGAGAGAGAGAGAGAGAGAGAGAGAGAGAGAGAGAGAGAGAGAGAGAGAGAGAGAGGAGAAAGAAAGAAAGAAAGAAAGAAAGAAAGAGAGACAGAAAGAAAGAGAGACAGAGAGAAAGAAAGACATTAGAAAGTGTAATTCTTTCTTTATTTATTTTTCATTACATTCCCCTAGATGAATTCTCTCTCTCTGATAAAGTTGGCCCGACAGTAGGTTTACCTCTCTCCTTCCCTCCCTCCCTCCCTCCCCCATCAACATGTCCCAGATGTAGGTGGCCCGCCAGTAGGTGTACCTCTCTCCAACCCCCCGACCACCCCTTCGACTCCCCCCCCTCCCTCCTCTCCCTCCCTCCCCCCTCACCATGTCCCACATGTAGTTGGCCAGCCAGTAGATGATGGGGTTGCAGCCACTGACGAACTGCAGGTGTTTGGCTTTGGTGGACTTCTCGGCCACGAGGAAGACTACAAAGCTGGCAGGCACGAAGGACATCGCAACGATGATGAAGATGGCGATCACCACGTCAGTGCCCTGCAGACTGGTGGTCATGACGACGATGATTAAGATGAGGGGAAGAGAATGGGAGAGATATATATTATTTTTCCTTTTTTCCTTATCATCTACCTGTACTCATAATATCAAATACAGATCCTAACGGAAGCACTCATGTCAGCCTGATCGTTATTAACCAGATATTGTATAAGACGTATAGGAATTAGAAAGTCCGGACACTGATAAATACTGAATAACTAAATAGAGCCACTGCTTAAAGCAGTTTAACCTACAGGTAGTCCAGGGAGAGGCTGGCACTGGTACGATTCATAGGATGGTTGGTCAGTGTTATTCCTGAAGAGACAAAAACACAAACACAAACACACACAGTCAGTGTTATGGACGGTTGCATCAAGGGCAAGGTGTAATGTCATCAGTGAATTTATATTCTTACCGTAGGCTGCAGGGTTTCCTTTGGACGGCGGTAGGTTGGCCCGTAGGATGGCGTTGTTGAGGACGTTGAGGTACGTTGGCATGCTGTGGTAGCCTTTGTTGTTGTACAACACCTGGAGACGGGGACAGGGTGGTTAGAGGGAGAGGAACGTTGATGTGGATCATTTTGTCTGCTCGTTAACCCTCTCACCTGAGCTGAGCTGTGTGTAGCTGTCTCACCAGAGCTGAGCTGCTCGTTAACCCTCTCACCAGAGCTGAGCTGCTTGTTAACCCCCTCACCTGAGCTGCTCGTTAACCCTCTCACCTGAGCTGCTCGTTAACCCTCTCACCTGAGCTGCTCGTTAACCCTCTCACCTGAGCTGCTCGTTAACCCTCCCACCTGAGCTGAGCTGCTCGTTATCACTCTACCCTGAGCTGGTCTGCTCGTTAACCCTCTCACCTGAGCTGGTCTGCTCGTTAACCCTCTCACCTGAGCTGGTCTGCTCGTTAACCCTCTCACCTGAGCTGAGCTGCTCGTTAACCCTCTCACCTGAGCTGAGCTGCTCGTTAACCCTTTCACCTGAGCTGAGCTGCTCGTTACCCTCTCACCTGAGCTGATCTGCGTACTGCTATCTTCCGAACCATGGGCGGCGTCCTCCTCCCAAAGGATGCTGGGATGGATTTCTGTATGTTGCCCACCGTTAACCCGCCATATCTGTGGATGATGACATCATAAATATGCAACACACACACTTACAATCTCACATCAACAATCCAACAATCTTTACAAAAAGTTAAAAGAGTCAACAATAAGCACCCATTCTTTGAAGTATCTAAATTACACACAGTTTCTACACTGAAATCAACCCTGGAAATACATCCAAGGTCCTCAGCACGAACTCTGTACAGGTAGCTATACAAGCACAAGAGATCCGTGCCGGGTGGAGAGCCAACCTGTGAAGGCGCAGTCGGTCCGATGTGAAGAGGAGGTACTCGGACACGTTGCGTCCCGTGATGTCCACCAGGATGTCCCCGGTCACCACCTTCATGAGCGGGGGGCGGCCCCCCACCCCGCTGGGGCAGGAGAAGCCCGTGCCCTGCATGGAGCAGGTGCAGCGCACTGGCTCGTGGATGGAGAGCGGCAGCGTGGGGGGAGACGTCACCGGCTCTGGATGAGGGATATGGAGGTCAGGTTTAACACTTTTATCGAGGTCTTTCAGAGGAGGCCAAATTTATGTTTTCTTGTTAAGAAAAAATGCAAGAATGTCCTTGGTAAAGGACATTTACCAAGGACGACCTCGGTAACTCACTCCAAGGTCCTATTCTGAGCATTTAGTACTTTTAGTTAAATTTAACTTTGTACGCGCATTAGGGAGCGACTTATTAACTACAAGCCAAGATGTTGCCAATGCAAAAATTAAATGCTGAATGCGGCCCAAAAAAACACTTCATAACTTCAGCTGATTAAGTCAAAGCCGTCAAAGTTTTAGATGAAAGTATCTTATATCTGATGGTTTTTGGGTACAGTATAAGTGGAATACACCACAACAGGGGTCCTGTAATTGGAAAATAATGTACTTTGTCGGTGGGTAGCAACCTCTGCCTCACCTCAGTCGCATTACCCCCCCGGTCTAACGTTATCATCGGATACCCGCACACCCCGTCGTGGTTTATTCCTCACTGAGCAGGGGTTCAGGAGCCTTCTGTTCGCCTTCCCGGTTCCAGTCATAACTTTGATATGCAAGCGATAGAATCTGGACCCATTTGAATGTGATCAGTTTGGGCTGGTTAACGACAACAGACGAAATGAAGTGCTTGTCGTTAAATGTGTTATGCCCAGTCTTCGACAGTCGGTTAGGATTGTAAAGCATTGTAAAAGCCTTCCAGTGATCTCAGCTTTAGATGAGTTATAGTAGCCATTGATCTGAATCAGTTTTCTCGCGCTGTGTAATCTAATGCAAGTTTATAGACTATGGGCAAGGTTTGACAAGTAATTGTTATATCTAACATATTTCCCCCCACTCTGTATAACCACACATGACTCACAGGTCGCTAAATCGAAAAGGTTTGCTTTTTTATGCATTTAAATAAATTGTTGTGGTACTCAAATGTTCAACGTATTGCAATCAACTGTTTCTTGAGCCAATGTCAACAGAATACTATCAATTATTGCTCGCTTTTTTATCACTTTTCTGACTTAAATCCTATTAGTTATTTGTGCATTAATACAATCTAAATGAGAGTTTTCCTTAGAAGGAAGGATCCCCCACTCTGCGTCCTGTCTCAAGGTGTTCTCCTTGATAATTAAGTGAGTTTTCCTTTCTCTTTAGAGGGCTGGGGTCAGGCGGTGTCATACAATAAGGCCTGTAAAGCCCTTTGAGGCTGTCCCTGGGATTAAGGGCTCACACAAATACAATTGACTCGAATGACATCTGAGCGGCCGATGTGTACCGGGCGTGAGCAGCGAAGAAATTTCCCCTTAAAAAAAAATACACTAAATGTTAGAATAGAAAATGTTCAAATCGAAAATATAAAAAAATAAAAGTTTGTTTGACACAAAAATCTGAAGCCCGATCAATGTTGGATTAATCCCACAGCCCTGCTAGGGAGCCCGTCTGGCCGGGACCTACCGTGGGCGGCGGTGGGCGTCGGCGGGGTGGTGAAGTTCCACACTCCGTCCTCGTCGAAGCGGGGGTCAGGGTCGTCGGAGGGCGCCGGCGACGGCGGCGGGGGGACGAAGTTGGACAGCGGGACCCCCTGCGTGAAGGAGTCCAGACACATGGAGTCGAAGTAGCGGGCGGCCAGGGTCTTGGACTCGTTGGCGCTGGGGTTGAGGGTCTGGGCCAGCTGGTCCAGGGTGCTGTCCAGGCTGCTGTTGTGGGGCGTCTTGAGGACGCAGGTGGCGCCCACGCCCGACAGCAGCCGCAGCGTGTTGATGATCTTCTGGGGCGGGGCATCGGAGGAGAGCTTGCTCCTGATAGGACGAGAGACACCCAACACCCCCCCCCACATTGAACAACAAATGTGTGCGATTCATATTTGTATCGAGAATAACCATGCATAAAGTTTTTTTCAAATACATGCATACAACATGATAAACATTTAAATGAATGAAAGCAAATATAATAACAAGAATATTTAACACATCAAAAAAATATAACATCCTGAATATCTTCACCTCTTAACCTCAGACATATCCCCTTACCCACCCATAACTCTCCCTGCTAGTGCCTTCTATTTGAGGACGGCTATTTGATTACTAAGATAAGTCTCTATAAAGATTCGAAATTAAATGGAGCTGGATTTTTTCCATCTGCTTTACTTTATCCCTCAAGACGTGCCTAATTCTGTTAAAGTACTGGTCAACAAATGCTAACGTGTCACGAAGAGACAGCGGTAAAGTGGCCATGATAAGATGGTGGTTAGGGTTTGACTCGGAGTAGAAAGGTTCCGGGTTTGATCCCCAATGTCTAAAGTCCAGCAGTGGACATCCTTGCACCGGATAATGAAATCCGGCCTAATGATTATCGTGTCTCAAATTCACTGTGAATCTCTTTGGATGAACGTGCCTGCTAAATACACTACACACAACTATAATCAACTCTGACCTGTGCTGGGGTCTGTCCTCATTAGCGTAGGGGATGAAGTTCCCTCGGGGCTGGGTGTAGTTATGATACTGAGACGGGGAGAGGATCAGAGGGGGCAGGTCTCCTGGAAAACACAAGGACATACGGCGGTGATATTATCAATCGCGTTTACATGACAGACTGAGGTTAAAGGTCTACGATAGCTAGATAAAACCAACAGGCGTGCATGCACAGTATTATTTCATCCTCCCGTAGCTGCCATAAACTCTGGGAAACGAGGTTACATAACCACATTTCAGTGTTTACACGGCCGTCGGGAACCTAATTATCTCAGTAACCAGATTACAGTCGGCTTTCCCTTGCGCATTTAAAACATGATGATCAACACAACCAATGGCTGATGCCAGAAGCGGCGGTCGCTGGAGGACCCACCGATGGCGGGGACGGAGAGCGCCACGGTCATGGCCACGCAGACGAAGAAGGCGGGCAGGAGGATCTGCGAGAAGAGAAGCGCCCTTGGTGTTCCTCTTGGCGCCAGTGAGCACCCCCCACCCCCCCACCCCCCCACCCCGCTTGACGATGAGGCCGTGGAACTGGCGGAGCCGGAGCCACCAGCCCTCCAGCTTCACACCGCCCTGCCCCTCGGAGAGCTCCTCCTCCGGGGACAGCGGGATCTTGGCGTCCCCTGGAGGTTGGAAACAGGGTCAGGGGAGGACACCGTGAACAACCGCCCCTTGGTCTGCAATCATGAGCTTCTATTTGAATCACTTTGTGTATGTGTTCATGTTTGTGTGTGCGTGTGTGTGTGACACAGTGAGGGAGCCATTTCTTTTTATTACATGTTTAAACAGCTGCACAGTCTTTTTTTTTGGCATTTCGTTTTCAAAAATGTTTACTTTTACGTTTCTACTTAAATATATCATATTTCTGTTCTCTAATATCTTGAGCAGAGCAATTATTTTAAGAATTTTCCACAGGATCAATAAAGTCATCCGAATCTGAAAGCAAGGTGATCAGTCAGTGATCACATTTACGGTTGCACAAGCCTCTCTCAATTTCCCCCCCCCCCCCCCTCCCTCTCCCCCCTCCCCCCCTCACTCTCTCCCTCCCCTCACCACTCTCCTCTCCCCCCTCACCACTCTCCCTCTCCCCCCCCCCCCTCACTCCCTTCCGCCGTTAATGGTGACACATTACACCACCATGTGTGAGTGGGATTAGCCCTACCAGGCAGTTTCGAAAAACCGGCCTCTTCTGAAGCAGATCCCAATGGGGCGTGTCACCCTAGGTGTCTGACGGATTGCTGAGCAACGTTTGCTACGGTCCATCAGTCAGGCTGGTAGACGGATCCATCCAGCACACATCTAGGTGGACACGCCCACGTGTGATGTCAAAAGAGGCCGATTTTTCGAAAAAAGGGCTCGTAACGGCCAATCACACGGTTGAATGCGTCACCTTTACCGCCCTCCCCAACGTCCTTTGCTCCCGTCTCGCCCGGGGCCCCCCCCTCCACTCCCTCACCTCTCTGGCCGGCGGACTCTCCTTCCCGCGGCTCCTCAAACAGGGGGCAGTAGTCTCCGTAGAAGTCCGTGTACAGCCCCCCCTCGTCCCCCCGCACCGAGCCCACTGACGAGGACGAGGACCTCAGGGAGGCCTGGCTGGGGCTCATCCGGGAGCCGTTCACCAGGTTGGTCAGCTCCACCTCCCGCCTCTCGTCTGCTGACGCCGGGGGGCCCGTCTCACCGCCTGGCGGGGGTGACGTCGGCCCCCCGGGCCCCTCTACCGAGACCACCCCCGGCTTCCCCGTGGAGCTGCCCCCGGGGGAGTCCTTAATGTCTTCAGATGCGGAAAACAAACCAAGAGAAACAGATTTAATCTTTGAGCAATGCAGGGTACTTGAAGACTCCAGCTTAAATGAAACCCTTTTGAAGGTTGACTATTATGAGTAAGTTTCATTGGACTTTTTCATGGTTTTTGCACCAATTATTCTGAGTAAACTACAGAAAATGGCTGAGCAGCATCTCGACAGCGTTACCCACAATTCAGAAAAATGCTCTTCTAGTGGTTTGTTTTGTGCCATCGTTATAGGTCTGCCCATTGGTAATAATGTGGGGCCTGTGAAGCCCTTTCAGACTGTTGACTTGAAATTGATCGGTGTCCTAAAAGTAAAGTCAGGTTGAAACTTAAGTGGCAAATCATTTACAAATAAAATAGGCTTGTCTTGGTTCTGTAGTGGTGAATCAAATTCATACAATTATTAATGTATTATTTTTTCACAATATTTTAGAAGACAGATGGGTTATTAATGCCACAGAGTAACAGTTGAACTGCATGTGAATCTGCTACATAGTGAGGTGGTGGTCTGCTACATAGTGAGGTGGTGGTCTGCTACATAGTGAGGTGGTGGTCTGCTACATAGTGAGGTGGTGGTCTGCTACATAGTGAGGTGGTGGTCTGCTATATAGTGAGGTGATCTGCTACATAGTGAGGTGGTGGTCTGCTACATAGTGAGGTGGAGGTCTGCTACATAGTGAGGTGGTCTGCTACATAGTGAGGTGGCGGTCTGCTACATAGTGAGGTGTCGGTCAGTGTTGCCAGATTGGGCGAGATTGCCCGGCCAATCTGGCAACGCTGGGGGTGGTCTGCTACAGCTTGGGGTGGGTGGTCTCACCAGCGTCGCTGTTCTCCAGGGACTGGTCCTCCTCAGACACCTTGAGGAACACCTCCTCCAGGGTGGTGTCCATCACCCCGAAGCTGGTCAGAGCCAGGCTGTCCAGGCTCTGCTCCAGCGCCTGCAGGAGGGGGACGGGACCACACAGGTTACCACCACAACCTGGGTGGTTCTTACTGCACAGTATCCCCTCGACTCCTGGTTATAATCCAGTCAAGAGTTCAGACCAATGTTCGAGGTGTTGAACTAGCATTATCAAGTGACATATTGATGATACTCGATTATGATTATATATTCTAAGACGTTTGATACCCCCCTGCCAGAGGGATACAAATATGCGTGTTTATGAAACGGCTTTGTTGTATACTTGTTTCTGATTGGTCGATTATGGGAATCAGTGGCCTTTCTGAAAAGCAGACAGCTGTTATGATAAAATAAATAAATATTAATGTATTAAGTGGGATAATGTACTGCAAGCCTGTCATTATCGTGATATAAAAACCTTCAGGGTTATTCATGCATCACCATGCCAGGGTTTATTTTGTGGTAATGACCAGCTTGCTGTTCAATATCCCTTACATATCAGCTGTATGTATCTATACCGGTATATATATATATATAGATACATAAAAATAGAAAAAAGTTGTTTGTTTTGGGGAGAACTACTGTAGTACTTTCAATGTAGTACATTGAGGACAGAACATCTGCATTTCAAGCTGAGCTAACTCACATGATGATATATATTTGCGCCCGCAACTAACTGATGAGATATCATTCTCGCCCATTGGGCCTAAAGCCTAGGGACCAAAGGGGTCGATATTCACACTGCCGTTAACTTCTCATTTAGTCTTTTACCACAGGTACCCAGTATATTTGTTTTCCTTGTCATGCTTTTAAAGAGCAGCTCCACGCTGCTTTTGTGAGTTTTGCAGAACATGTCTGGACGTGGTCTGCAGGGGTTGCACCGTCCGTCGCAGTACCTGGAAGAGGCGTTCGAAGCAGCCTTTCTTGACGGCGTCGGACGGCAGCACGTAGGACAGCTCCGTGTTGGAGTTGGACACGAGCTGGCAGGACGCCACGAACTGGCGGATGAATTGGGTGACCCTGGCCTCGGAGCACGGAGACAGAGGGGAGGGCGGCTGGGGAGGTGCCCCATGGTCTGGGAGGCGGAGGAGGAAGGGGGTGGAGAAAGGTCGGGAAGTAGGAGAAGAAGATGAAGAAGAAGAAGAAGAAGAAGAAGAAGAAGAAGAAGAAGAAAAAGACAATGATGAATGAAAAAATAAAGAGAAAAGGGGAAAGCGGCGGAATGAGGACAGAGATGAGTCTGGGAGAACAGTCCAAGCTGTACACCGTTAGAGAAACTAGCATCACTGGGAAACTTAGTTCCACACATGGCTTAGCTCGTCAAACACCTTAATCTATACTGGTAACTACAACAGCTGTTCTCTTCATAAAAAAAATGGATCATAAATGTAAAATGAAAAATAAATGTATGTCCATAACTCCCACCCAACCACCCACACACCCACCCTCACACCCACCCACACCCACACACACCCACACACACCCACACCCACACACACACCTGTTCCCTCGCTCTGCTTCTTGACCAGCGTGAGCTTGTATCCGTCTCCGTACGTGCTCTTGAGGAAGAGCGGCGAGCCGCAGCACTTGAGCTTCCCGTGGGAGATGATGGCGATGCGGTCTCCCAGGAGGTCCGCCTCGTCCATGTGGTGCGTGGACAGCAGGATGGTTCGACCTGGCGGCCGGAAACACATGAAGATGGTCAGGGATAAGGTGGTTCGAACCCCAAAGTCCAATGTCTTACCAGTGGGCCTCCTAGAAGAAGACGGCCCCTAGCACCTTCTCCCTTATAACCTGTATCTAGGATAAAATACTATAAGAAACCTGCCTCCTGAATAATTAAACGTGAATATTTTGCCTGGTTCCACCTGATGATTCTCTAGGATGCTCCTTTTGGGACATCAGGTTGACCCAGGTCCAAGACCAGGTCCCGGACTACGCACCCTGTTTGTACTGGAGGACCACGTCCCAGACTGCACACCCTGTTTGTACTGGAGGACCAGGTCCCAGACTACACACCCTGTTTGTACTGGAGGACCAGGTCCCAGACTACGCACCCTGTTTGTACTGGAGGACCAGGTCCCAGACTACGCACCCTGTTTGTAATAGAGGACCAGGTCCCAGACTACGCACCCTGCTTGTACTTGAGGATGAGGTCCCAGACTACGCACCCTGTTGGTACTGGAGGACCAGGTCCCAGACTACGCACCCTGCTTGTACTGGAGGACCAGGTCCCGGACTACGCACCCTGTTTGTACTGGAGGACCAGGTCCCAGACTACGCACCCTGTTTGTACTTGAGGACCAGGTCTTGGACTACACACCCTGTTTGTACTGGAGGACCAGGTCCCGGACTACACCCTGTTTGTACTAGAGGACCAGGTCCCGGACTACACCCTGTTTGTACTTGAGGACCAGGTCCCGGACTACACCCTGTTTGTACTGGAGGACCAGGTCCCGGACTACACCCTGTTTGTACTGGAGGACCAGGTCCCGGACTACACCCTGTTTGTACTTGAGGACCAGGTCCCGGAGTACACCCTGTTTGTACTGGAGGACCAGGTCTTGGACTACGCACCCTGCTTGTACTTGAGGATGAGGTCCCAGACTACGCACCCTGCTTGTACTTGAGGATGAGGTCCCAGATGGCGCGGCGGGCGTAGGGGTCGACGCCGGCGGTGGGTTCGTCCAAGATGACAGCGCGGGAGCCGCCCACGAACGCGATGGCGACGGACAGCTTCCTCTTCATCCCCCCGGAGAGGGTCTGCACCAGGCTGTGGCGCTTGTTGGACAACTCCAGGTCCAGGATCATCCTGGACACACACACACACACACACACACACACACACACACACACACACACACACACACACACACACACACACACACACACACACACACACACACACACACACACACAGATTGAGTGTGTTTGCATATTTGTTCATATATGTGCCTGTCTACATGCATGCCCACTGTGTGTGTGTGTGTGTGTGTGTGTGTGTGTGTGTGTGTGTGTGTGTGTGTGTGTGTGTGTGTGTGTGTGTGTGTGTGTGTGTGTGTGTGTGACTGTGTGTGTGTGTGTGTGTGTGTGTGTGTGTGTGACTGTGTGTGACTGTGTGTGTGTGACTGTGTGTGTGTCTGTGTGTGTTTGTTGTGTGTGCTAACTCCTACTTGTCCATCTCCTTGCGTATGTCCTCCTCCTTCATGCCCTTGAGTCGGGAGTAGAACCAGAGGTGCTCCTCGACGCTCAGCTTGTCGAACAGGACGTTGTGCTGCGGGCACATGCCCAGGTTCTGCCGAATCAGCTCCATCTCCGTGCGGATGTCGTGGCCATATATGGTGGCAGAGCCGGAGGTGGGCGGGAACAGGCCAGTCAGGATGGACCTATCAAAAGCAGGATATCGGTTATATGGGATTCACAGAGGAACAGTGTGTTGGTGGTGGTGTTGGTGCCAGTGTGTGTGCGGGAAGGGCACATACAAAACACAAGTGCCCACGCACACCTCACACACACAGACACAGACACAGACACAGACACACACACACACACACACACACACACACTTCCCCTCACATGGTGGTGGTCTTGCCGGCCCCATTGTGGCCCAGGAAGGACATGACGTGGTTCTCGTGGAGGTTGAGGCTCAGCTTATCCAGGGCCAGCTTGCTGCCCATCTTGTACACCTTGGTCAGCTTGTCGATACACACCACCACGGGCAGGTGGCTGGGCTCCTCCTCGATGCCCCGCTGCTCCTCTAGGGGGCACAGGTCAGAGGTCACAGGTCAACAGGTTACAGGGGAGCGAATGAAGGGGGAAGGTAAAAGGGTCAATCAAAAGAGATCAACCTTTGTTAAATCCAGAATTGTGCTCCTTTTAACTTTATTTGCCTGGTTTAAATAGTATTTGCGTGCATTAACTGTGAGGCGACTTTAAAGTGAAAACAAAATGTATTATTATTAATTATTAGACCTTTGGTGGTAAATGCAAACAACCACGGGCTCTACTTACAAAACAGTGGTAAGGACGAGAACGTAAACTTTAAAATACGTCTTTTAAACAATGTAGTTCTTCTGTGCAGGATACACTGATGTACGCTTGTTTTAGGAAGCGTTTCTGGCTTGATGTGTATTAGAACACTAATGCTGGATATTTTTGAGACAAGAGGCAGCAGAATCGTTATATAGTCTCATTCTCAGAAAAAAAAAGCAATATTCTACAGAGAACTGTCATTCTAAAGCATTTCTGGAAGGACATCTGTAGATTTTGGACGAGTGGGAGAGCGAGCAGAATGGCTTTAGAATGATGATTGGAACGCAGCCGTAGCTGCGGCGGAGTGTGCGCCGTGGTCAGCGGCCTTCTTACCGGACCTCCTGTGCTCCATGGCGCACGCCTGGTCCTCCTCCATTACGCTCAGCCTGGAGGCCCCGCCCCCACACCACGGCCAATCCCAGGTCTCCACGCGCCCGCTGCCCAGCCAATAGGACTTCTGCAGGGGGAAGTACCATGGGCGGGGCAGTCCGTACATCCCTACAGAAAGAGTGAACACCCATGAACCATAGATTTATTCTAATATATATGCAGTTTAGACAGCCACGAAACCCTTTACTTCTTATGATGGAAGTAACACAAGATTATAACTATTCTAAACAAGTTTAGGCGGAATTCACCACCTTTTCCTAAATCGAGTGGGCTGAGAGGCTGAAGCTAATTCTGGTGGAACCAGGGTAAGTAGAAGCTAATTTGTCTGTAGTATACCTGGTGAGATTAAAATAAATGCTGTTATTTAGTGTGTTAATTATTGTGCTTTAATTTTAATATGTATACATCTTTTTTTTTAATATATATATTATGTATAATATATATTTCTATACCTGGATGCACAGCCTCAATGTACCAGGTGAGCACTCCGTACAGGCAGGCGTCGATGATGAGCATCATCATGGACAGGCCCAGGTTGAAGTCGTCCCCCTCGACCGGGGACTGGCGGATGGTCTTCCACTGGATGCCCACCCCGGACACCTCGTACAGGGCAAAGTACTTGGAGCCCAGGCCAAACGCCGTGGTGGACATCAGGGACTGGAGAGGGAAGGAGCGGAAGAAGGCACTCGTCAGGTTAATCAGGATTTTTTTCTGGGATCCAGCAGTCCTACCTGGTGATAGCAGAACATCGGATCTAGACGGCCTACTATGTTATAGCAGGACTTGTGATCCAGAACTCCTACTATGTTATAGCAGGACTTCTGATCCAGCAGTCCTACCATGTTATAGAAGGACTTCTGATCCAGTGGTGCAACTATGTTACAGTACAAACTTCTGATTTAGTGGTGCAACTATGTTGATCAATAAATCTTCCCCCAATAACTCAATAGTGTAATGCTATTGTGGTTTTGATCAATAGGTGACAATGCTGAATAATAGCACCTTATACCAACATGAAAAAGCGTACAAACGTTCTGAAGTTCCCAGTTTATCATTCATTTTAACTGATATATACACAAACCATGACGGAGACAAATGGCTAAAGGTGCACACAGGTCCATTGTTTTATTATTATTTTTGATCTTTCCTTTAGGCATTTATTAATTACGTATCTTTAATAACAATCTAACTTACATTTTTAATAACTATCATATAATGTTTTTATTGCTTGGGTTATTCCTTTATCATGTAAAAGACTTGATAGTTAGAAAAGGTTTAGAAAAGTGCTTTAGACAGAAAGTTCCTTATTATTGTTGGGCAGATCTAGCCAGCAGAGGTAAAGGAGGAAGTGATCAGGGCCGTGGTGCGGTTGAAGGCGTCCTTACTGCGATGCACTTCTCAAAAGCGGTGATCTTGTCGTGGGCCACCTCCTCCCTGATGGCCACGTACATGTAGGGCACGTAGCTCAGGAAGTAGACGATGCCTCCGCACGCAGACGCCAGCTTAGCCTTGGAGTAGATCACCGACACCAGGAAGCTACAGGCGGACAGACAGGCAGGGAGACAGAGACAGGCAGGGAGACAGAGACAGGCAGGGAGACAGAGACAGGCAGGGAGACCGACAATGAAGACCAACAAATTGATCAATACGAAACAGACAAACAAGCAAAAAAACTGTATCTAAACTTATGTTTAGTTACACTGTCAGAGGATATTGAGTATATCATCCAAAAATATAATCATTACTATTATGTATATGTATATGTATATGTATATCTATATCTATATATATATATATATATATTATTATTCAAACCAAAACAACCCTCTTTGTGCATGCCTCACACCAGAGTGGCTGCCAGATACAGTACACTGTACGAAGCTGTAAACTCTAAACTCCTGGAGTCAACATCTTTTCAACCAGTGTGAGCTCTCCTGTGGCCCGCTGTGACTTCACGGCAGACAAAACGGGGGCCGCTTCAGTCGCTTAGCAACTGAATTCGACCTGTTTCTGCCCACACACGCTAGAGTTAACAAGTGAACAACCTCTCCTCCAATCACAAGGACCTTCTGAGGTGCGGGGAGGAGCTACTTTCAACTGCCCTCTTTTTGAAGGCACAACTTTATTAGGTTTGATTCTATTGTGACAGAAGGTATGTAGGGGCCAGGGGTTAGGGCATCCTGCTCTAGCATGCCTACAGGTAGACTGAGGGTATTGGGGATCGAACCCGGAATGGGCTAGGAGTCACCTCACCTACTCCACTACTCTTAAGATGAAATTATTCACGTTAAACTGTACGTGTTAATCATCCTGGATACATTATTATTTTTTTGATCTATTGGTCTATCTATTGGTAGTTTAGTGTTGATCACATTTTGCGCAGGGTGTAAGACTTAACCACGCCTACTTTGGTGTATGGGGATGGGGCCAAGCGCTCACCAGAACATGATGGTTGCCACGGCGTAGATGGTGAGGAAGAGCCAGATGATGAAGGGGTCGCTGTGCAGGAGCACGCGGCCGTACTTTAGGATGACGGTCAGCGCTGTCACAGAGATGGACAGCTGGACGAAGCCGGTGATGAACCAGGCCACCCAGTGCACCGCGTTGTTCAGACCCATCATCTTCATCACCTTCAGGGAGATATGAAGACCTTTAAACTACTGTTACACCTTCATCATCTTCATCACCTTCAGGGAGATATGAAGACCTTTAAACTACTGTTACACCTTCATCAGCTTCAGGGAGATATGAAGACCTTTAAACTACTGTTACATCTTCATCATCTTCATCACCTTCAGGGAGATATGTATGAAGACCTTTAAACTACTGTTACATCTTCATCATCTTCATCAGCTTCAGGGAGATGTGAAGACCTTTAACTACTTTTACATCTTCATCTTCTTCATCACCTTCAGGGAGATATGAAGACCTTTAAACTACTGTTACATCTTCATCATCTTCATCAGCTTCAGGGAGATATGAAGACCTTTAAACTACTGTTACATCTTCATCCTCTTCATCAGCTTCAGGGAGATGTGAAGACCTTTAAACTACTTTTACATCTTCATCTTCTTCATCACCCTCAGGGAGATATGAAGACCTTTAAACTACTGTTACATCTTCATCACCTTCAGGGAGATATGGAGACCTTTAAACTACTGCTACATCTTCATCATCTTCATCCCCCTCAGGGAGATATGAAGAACTTTAAACTACCGTAAGATCTTCATCCCCTTCAGGAAGATTTGACGACTTTTAAACTACTGTAAATCAATAAAGTTACTAAAACCTAAAAGGCGCAAATATTTTTTTAGGGATATATCCATATATGACAAATTGCTCCATGAGAATGGTGAAGAAGGAATACTCAACAGCAAACACCTAAAGGCTTTAATCAGAGGAAACATCAAATAACTATATAAATAACAAATTTTACACAGGGAAAAAACTAAAGTAAACTGTAGTTCTGATATGTGGCCACCAGGTGGGTGAGAGGGAAGTGGAGTGAGACATTTCTCTGCTACGGGTTGAAGTCTCAGAAAACAGGAAGCAGTTATGTTAGTGTCAGTCAGACAGATAGGATGACAGGGGATGCTGACAGATGGGTACCGGTGACCCTGCGTCTCTAAACTCTGACCGACCACAGGACAGAATGACTCGCACACAGACAGAAAGGCAGGTAGACCAAGCAGCAGTCAGCCAGGGACACAGGTATACAGAGGAACCTGTATATGCAACCTCTTTCAGGAGGCAGACAGATAGACAGACAGACACACACACCGAGTAGCCTGTATATCTGACCTATTGAGGGGGAAAACAGACAAGACAGTGGACCCTGTGTATCTGACCTCTTTGAGGAGGCAGACAGACAGACAGACAGACAGACAGACAGACAGACAGACAGACAGACAGACAGACAGACAGACAGACAGACAGTGGAGCCTGTGTATCTGACCTCTTTGAGGAGGCAGACAGACAGATAGACAGACAGACAGACAGACAGACATTTGACCCTGTTTATCTGACCTCTTTGAGGCGGTGCTCCTTCTCGGCGACGATGTGTTGGATCATCATTGCTACGGAGTACACCCAGGAGATCACCATGCACAGAGGCATCATGTGCTCGATGACAAACAGAAAACTGCAAGACACACACAAACAAGTACACGCAAACATCATAGTCGGGACATGACCTTGTCCATTCCAACCTCAACAGCGTGAGTGACACGCACTACTTCTCCCGATACCTTCACTCTACTCTTAAAATGCTACAACCTGCAACTAATAAACCTTTCAAATCAATCCAAGTCCATTAAAAAAAAAAAAAAATCTATTTATCCCAGAGGGGCCATTCTTAAAACCTAACAGGCATAGTAGAGGACACACAAACAGGACAAATAAGATAATACATGATAGAGAGAAAGTGGCCGCGTGGTTCAATACACAACAGTGACGAAGAATGAAAGTCAGAGTGACCGTGAAGCATGTATCAAATAAACTTCACTCACTACAACTAAACTTACAATACATTCACTCTTCTCTGATAAAAATACAACTAAACTAACAATACATTCACTCATCTCTGATAAAAATACAACTAAACTAACAATACATTCACTCTTCTCTGATAAAACTACCACTAAACTCACAATACATTCCCTCTACTAAGCACGGCAGGTGTAATGGATGGAGGTTCTTACTCGTCGCGGGTGTAGCATGGGTATGGGAACATCTGGACGTAGTTCCCCGGCTCCACCACGTCATGACCCACAAATGTGTTGATGATCGCCCTCTCCATCATGTCTAACAGAGAGAGAGAGAGAGAGAGAGAGAGAGAGAGAGAGAGAGAGAGAGAGAGAGAGAGAGAGAGAGAGAGAGAGAGAGAGAGAGAGAGAGAGAGGAGAGAGAGAGAGAGAGAGAGAGAGAGAGAGAGAGAGAGAGAGAGAGAGAGGACATTTACAATCTGTTACACTTATGATCGATAGGGGGAGTGAAGGATATATAACCCCAAAAGTCAAAGATTATATGGCTCCATCCATCATTTTTAAGATGGAGGGATGGCGAGAGGCAAGAGAGAAAACAACATGCTTGCATTCAAAATCTATTACTTTTGTGATATCGATAGGGGAAGCGATCGAATTGAGAGGGGGTCAAAGGTTAATAGGGCTCTCTTCATTATCTCTGGGCTGAAGGGATGGAGGCAGCCAGAGAGAGGGAGACGGGGGAGTGCGAGAAAAAAGGAGAGTGAGATGCACAGAGAACATTCACAATCTATTACTGTTGTCATATTGATATGTCCGGTGACAGGATGCGTGCAGCAGCAGAAACAAGTTTTTATCCTCCAAACCACTAAGATAAAACACCCGTCCCGACAGAGAACCTGACGTCTCCATCAGACTCAGGTAAGCTGTCATCGACCAGTGAGCAAAATGCTGCAACGAAAGGAGTTTCTCTTCCTCCCTCCTCCTCAATCACTGTTGGAGAGTGATGATACCCCATCTCTAGACGCGGAAGGAAAAAAAAAAAGCTTTTTAAAAAAACACTTTATCTCAGCGATGCCTCTGCTCTAACTAGTCATACTTTCCTGTTAGGAAGGACATGTCATACTGCAAATCGACATAATTGTATTTGTCCACTACATCCACCGCCCTTCCTTCCCTCCCTCCCTCCCTCCCTCCCTCCCTCCCTCCCTCCCTCCCTCCATCTTACCCTACCCTCCCCTCCCTTCCTGAATAAAAGATGACTTTCACAGACGAGAAAGTGCCATCCCTGCGGCTGCTTCACTCTCTTCACAGGTGCTGGAAACTTGAGGAAGTACGATGCTAAGCAGTTTGCCAACACTCAAATCCTTTATGGAAGCTCTTAAGCAACGCCTTTGTGACGATGGTTGTTTCAGCTTTTGCCATAAAGGATTTCTTAGTGTGCCGGAGTTATTATTGTTGGCGTTTGATTCATCGGCCCCGGGCCTGAAAACACCTGCAGAGAGCATCTAAAACAACAGCCGGTCGACTTGTACAAATAACTCACGTTCAACCGCACAGCATTTATTTTTATCAGCAGAGCAGGTGGGTTTTCATGAGATCTGTTACCACATATAAATCCAAAACACTTTCTATCTGGGTTTCTTTTCACATGACTATAGTGTTAAAGGGCTTACCAGCTCCACATTATATGACCGCCCCTAATGCCAACAACTTTAAATGTCAAGAATAACCTTCTCAAAACCAGGAGGAAGAACAGAACAGAACAGATGTGTGTTAGTCTTTCAGCCGAAAGTGTTCTGGTTTCAGCCCCTCAAGTCCACACTCCACCTGCAGTTGGCTACCTTGAGCAATTCAACATAATCCCTGCTTCTTTATTATATGCATTAAAGAGACACGGCAAGCTGCTTTGGAAACACCCGCTTACTATTTAGCAGTTTCATAAGTCGCTTTCGGGTCTCCTTTGATGGCGCAATACCCCTGTTGTGCAGTCTTTCCGTTCCAGGAACAAACCACTAAAGTTGTATCTTATTGAACCCTATTCAACATCTGAGGGCGGTCACCACCCACCTTGTATCCAGACAAAACCGTACAGGAAGTAGAACTTCCCGCCGGTGTTGGGTCCGGGACGCCAGTAGGCGCGTCGGATCTCGTTGGTCTTCTCCGTGAAGCTGGAGTTCTGGCGGATCTTGTAGAGAACGTGGGGGGGCAGGGAACCGTCCCTGTTGGTCTGAAAGATCACACCTAGCGGCAAGGGAGGTGAAGGGGTGAAAAATCTCATTGGATTCAAAATAAAATTCAAAAAGGATGACCACAAGACCCGAGAGTGAGAGCTCACGGGACTTACTGGCGAAGACGGAGACGTTGTCCTGGTAGGCCTGGTTCAGGGTGTAGTTCACAATGCTGTCCTCGTCGGGAAAACCTTTGAAGATGTCCACGCTCACCTGCAGGCATGTGTGTGCACGTTTATGTGTGCACGTATGCATCCGTTAATACATATGTGTAGATGTGTGCGCGTGTATGTGTATTGGAAATGGGAGGTAAAAAATAAAGAAACACATTGACTTCTGAAGACCAGAGCAGCTATTTTTAGCTCAATGCTGAGCTGCTGCCTGAGAGTCTTCAGAGCTGGTGTTGTCGTAGCACGCAGCTAGCCGTTCTCTCCGGGATCAATAGGATACTCTTCCTCTGCTCAGTCCCACCCTGGCCACAGAGTTAACTGGCATCAGTCCCGACACAGCGAGCAGGAGCGGGACGTATGACCTTGAACGTCCGGGGGGCTGTCAGCGTCCACTCCCGCCCCCCCGCAGCACTGATAGGCTTGTGGTCGGCATTAGCATTAGCATTAGCCTACTTACTCAACCTGTTAGCATTGCTGACCTTAAACGACACCATTTGAAATGTTCAACTACACTTGCTTGATTAAAATTCAAACTTCTCTCTGCCCATAATGACCTGATTCCCTATTTTAATAATGATAATGTCAAGTTGAGTGGGCTCCTGCCGTATAGTGATCACAGTACAGGTCATTAAGGAACGGTCTTTAGCATTATTGCTTCATTACCATGTTGACCTCAGCGGGAATAGTAAGTTATTAAAGAGTACAGACTGAGACAAGCATTTGGGGGTTGGGATGACAAGCGCTATAGTTTCACCTCTGTAATATCAATATAAATACTGTATGATATATTAAAATATGAATAATAAAGTATATACAGTACAGTATATTATATATTTGTCCGGTAAAGGAGGTTTGAGACTGTTAGAGAGGGGACGTTTTCGTTTGTTTGCTTAGTTAAACGAAGGCTCACTCCTCTGCTCTCTCTTTATGGCCCAGGACTGTCACCTAGAGCACCTTTCCGAGCTATTCAAACAAAGTCGGCTGGACTGGCCATGGATGGGACTGACCTTCGACATGAAGCGCGTCCAGCCACAGGCGGCGTTGTCGATAGTGTCCAGCTGCTCCACGAGAGTGGTGGTGTTCGGGAGGGTGTAGTTTCCCTCCAGCAGACCTTGGATCAGCACACTGTCCGTCGAGTTCAGCAGCTCTGGGTTGCCCTGCAGCTCCTGGGTCAGCTGGGGGCAGAAGGGAGTTGGTTAGAGGGTTAAGGTGAGTTGGTAGTGAAGCTAATTTAGTTAAACGCAGTACATTTTCCAGTACATCATCATCCATCTACAACCCCTGGCAGCAGAACCGTGTGGGAGGGGTTACCATGTGGAAGAGGTAATTACCATGTCTGAGATGTTACCGTGTGGGAGGAGTTACCATGTGGAAGAGGTAATTACCATGTCTAAGATGTTACCGTGTGGGAGGAGTTACCATGTGGAAGAGGTAATTACCATGTCTGAGATGTTACCGTGTGGGAGGGGTTACCATGTGGAAGAGGTTATTAGCATGGCTGAGATGTTATCATGTGGGAGGAGTTACCATGTGGGAGGAGTGGCAACATCTGAGATGTTGCCATGGGGGAGACGTTAGCTTATTTTTGCAGTTAGCTACCTCATGAATTTATCCAGCACTTTGGTCACTGCTGGTTGATTCTGAATGTGCTCTATAAACACTTTTGGATCTGAACTGGGTCGATTATTCACCTGTTGTAGCCAGGCCAGGTGGTCGTGCATACGTCCGTCTTCCAGGAAGGTCCTGAGCTGGGCAGAGATGTTGAGCCAGACCCGAGCGTAGTGCGTCACGTTCCCCACGAACGCAAACGTCTCATTGGCCTGGCGTGGGTTACAAACGTACAGAGGATTTAGGTCTCCATGTGGTGTACTGATGACGCAATGGTGCATACCATAAGGACTTGGAAGTAGTCTGAATAGACAGTACAGCTTAAATGTACGGTAGGTGTAAACAAAACACACATGCAGTCTAGCCCGGGAATGTTCCAGAACCTTTCCTGCATGGGCTCATGTGTGAATGAGAAAAGGGACTGAAATCAGATGGAGGAAATCAGAGATTCTTCTGACATGTTGGGATCACTTCTGGTACAGCTGAGTGGTGAATGAAAGCAGTCACATTGCAAGGAGAGGCACTTAAAGTGTTCGGTCTATCTGACGTAAGACGCTTTTCCCGTTGGGCAAACAAACCCAAGACAAAGACTCTGATTATGTATTTGAATCCTGACTTTTAATCCTAATGTGTCAATGATTGTCGAGTGATTCATCAACACAGTTTATATTGTTTGCTTACAAGTGAACAAGCAGATTTAGACTAGAGGACGCTTCTCTCATTCTGAGATTTGAATGGCGGCTGGCATCCACAAGTGTTGCATTACCCCCATCTGCTGGACTTCCCCTTTTCCCATCCACTCCGGCACTGTTGTGTGCCATGTGTGAAAGGGGCGGGACAGACATTTTCCAGAACGTAACTTCCTGTGTGAATACTAAAGAAACATAGTAGTGGTGCCTGAAAGTTTATCACAGTATTTGACCTGGAAATATGTGTGATAGAGGCTTAATAAGCAGAGAGCTCTCCCGGAGCACCCACAACACTGCCCGTACTTGCCTTCTGAATGACTTTATCCACCTGAGAACCGATTGGGGAATAGAGGATCTTGGGATTTGTAGTCATCAGATGCACCAGTAAGCCTAGATTCCTCTGTTCCTTGCTGGTGAAGCCAAGAGAACTCATGTTCCCCTGCTTCAGCGCCTCGGGCTCGATGATCCTGGCGGATAGAGTAGGAGAGGATGTTAATGGTCCATTTGGCTTAGCTTCTCTTCCTTTTATTCCCTGACTTTATGGCGCCTCGTTAAAGCAGAGATGAAATACACACAGAGAAACGGGTCGAGAAAACCCACCCCCAGTATTCCAAAACAACCATGTTGCTAATGAGCGCATTCCAGAAGCAAAAGCAATCACTCATCACTGGAGGTAAAACACTGTGTGGCTTTCATCTTGAACCTGGAGTTTCCAGGAGTAATCTTTCAGCGCACTCTGTGTTGAAACTTGATCCTCTGTGTCCTCTGAGATGTGTCTCAGCATATCTGCACATAAACTGCTTATCAGAGAGGGGCATGATTGATATCTGGACCGTGGCCCAGGAAAGTGTCATGGCTCTGGTGTTTGACTTCCAGCCGGAATGGACTGGTTTATATTTCTACAGCAACACAGTCTACCTGTAGGCATCCTGGAGCAAGATTCTCCTACCTGCTCCTTAGGGACATGTTTCTAATCCATTGTAAGTGGCTTCAAATAATTGGCTAAATAGTAAACAGCCCAAATTGTTTTACTTCAATGTCATGAAGTAGACGCTTTAATTGATAGCGACCTACAAGGGAGGCTGGGAACCCAAAAAAGCGAGTAGCGAGTAGAATGCTGCGAAATCTAAATAAATAAAAACAGGTCATAGGCCATAGGGCCAAAGTGGCCATAGGGATCAGGAATGATGTATCACAGACTCCATGTCGATTAAAAAATGTGCAACCGTGTCATTCCTCACCTGTTGTTCCCACACAGGATGGGCTGCAGCCCCGCCCACAGCTGCACGAAGGCCGAGAACTGAGACCTGGGGTTTGCCTGGGGCTCCTCCTTCTCCTTCCCTTTCTCCGGCCCGCCTTCTGGTCCCCGGCCGTCCCCTTCCTTCCCCTCTCCCTCCGCCTCTACGCCGTCGCCCCGGGGCGTGTCCGTGGCGTTAGGACCGATCCCGCCTCCCCAGGCGGTGGAGTTGGGCGGCCAGGTGGTGACGTTGGAGGCAGGGGCGTGGCCTGGTGGAGGCGCGCGGCCCGCGCAGGCACCTTGAGGCAGGAGGCGGGCAAGGCCGGAGAGCAGGGCCACGTCCTTGAGGAGCTGCTCCACGTAGGCCAGGTCTTTGAGGAGCACGGCCAGCCGCGTGCGGGGGAGCGACGAGGAGGAGTTGAAGAGGTGGAGCTGGGTGGAGGGGACACTCGACTGTTACTTCAACCCTCGTTTCTGCCTCGTTTTATGCAATGGAAGTATCCTTCAATGTCCTGAGACTCATACAACATTGAAGTATGCTAATTATTCATTACTAGTATACTTATCATTCATGAACCTCTTGTACAGTTGGTGGAATAAGACTATTGGAAGAGTTACATTAAGTGAGAGTTGAGAGTTGCAACTAAAAACCAAAATTACAATGAACATGCACACAAAAGCACACACACACACACACACACACACACACACACACACACACACACACACACACACACACACACACACACACACACACACACACACACACACACACACACACACACACACAAACATTACCTTGTCAATCACGCTCTGAGTCTTCAGCTGCTCCCGCAGGACCTGGCTAAGTGCTCCAAACCGCTCTTTCCGCTGCCCCGCCCCGCCGGCGCAGAGGATGCTGCGATAGCCTGCCAGCAGCGACTGCTGCTTCTCAGGGACCAATAGGAGCCTGGCTAGCTCACTGCTCCCGCCTCCTCCGCCTTCCCCGCAGGTCAGGACTTCGAGAATGGCTCCGGTGAGAATCACACCCTGGGGGAGTTAGAGTCATTAAGATTTGAGAGCTGCAAAGTGCGAGAGAGGGTGTACGATTTTGCAACTTAGCAACCAAAGTAACATCGCCTCCCGCCGTACGTTTCTCAGGACAGGCTTGAGATTGACACGCAAGACGGATTCCCCGAACCAATCAGGGAAGGGACTTCCTGATTATAGATAAGCGCTCCGATGTCAAATTGTGTCATGCAGAGGTAGACACAATACTGCCCGTAGTCTCACAAGTCAGACGATTAATATCTGATGGGAGAGAATCTAAAATCTGGTTGAACGAGGCATTTCACATTCTTTTCGCTTCATATTTGTTTCTAACAATTTTGTTTCTCGAAGCGAGGATCTCTTAGCACGTGTTTGACGAACAGCGTGGATCTCTTAGCACGTGTTTGACGAACAGCAGAGGAAAACGTTTCTGTAAAAGATTCAAATCAATCAGCGTGTACAAGAATTGTTGAGGAGAGCTTCCTAAACTGCTCCAATGCTTCTCTTTGGTACAACATGTCCGTTACAAAACATAAACAAGACCCAGCCCCACCCCTTTGCAGCACTTGGTTGCCCGGCTCTCCCCAGAAGGCGTGCACTGACATAAGACTGCCGGACCTGGGATGACGCCGCCCCTACCTCCACCTGCTGGAGCTCCTGAGGGGCGTAGCGCTGGGCCTCCCCGCCCACCAGCCCCAGCGTCTGGGACAGCAGCCTGACCAGAGCCTGCCGATCGCGGGCCGCTCCCGAAGGGTCCCTGAGGGCCTTGTCGAGCAGACCCCCGTCTAGACCCCGGAGACCCCCCAGCAACCTCTGCTGTGGTAGAGGATCAAAGAGAGAGAGACAGAGACAGACAGAGCGAGAGCGAGTTATAGACGGAGCGGAAGGGAGAGAGTAAGAAGGTCGAGAGAGGGATAGAGCGAGGGAGAGGGGGACAGAGAGAGGGAGATGGGATCACAATTTGTCTGTGCAAAATCTGTGTTGCTTTGGTGTCAATCAATTATAGGGTTGGCAGCCATGATTGAGCTGCACAATTATGGGTGCTTTTCATTTATGAGAGGGAAAATCGGTCGGTTCCTTGGATTGAGCGAGTGCGTTTAGAGTACCTCCAGGTGTAGGACCCCCTCCCCAGCCTTGGTTCCGCTATGTTTGGAGCCCTGGGTCTGGGTCTGGACCTGATCTGGGGCCTGGGTGCGGGTGTCTCTGGGATGTGAGCCAAAGACAAGGCTGTAGACCTGCCGAGTGCACAGGGACAGAGAGATGTAGAGTGCTTGGCTGCTTCTGCATTTTTTGTCCACACACACACACACACACGTGTGTGTGTGTGTGTGTGTGTGTGTGTGTGTGTGTGTGTGTGTGTGTGTGTGTGTGTGTGTGTGTGTGTGTGTGTGTGTGTGTGTGTGTGTGTGTGTGTGTGTGAATAGATATTATATGGGGCCCACGGCCAAGTAATAATAAAGAATTAAAGCTGAATGAGCTTAAAGATGTATTATCCTAATTTAAAATGTGTGCCTGTGCGCGTGTGTGCGTGCAACCCTGAGCTCCTTGGCAGCACCAAAAACGATATGGCTATCTGAGGAAGGCAGGGCATCAATTTCATCTTATTTCAACATAATAGACTACATTAGGGTGTTGTACTACAGTAGGATATTGGGCTACAGTAGTGAGTTGGACTACAGTAGGATGTTGGACTACAGTAGTGAGTCGGACTACAGTAGTGAGTTGGACTATAGGATGTGGGACTACAGTAGTAAGTTGGACTACAGTAGGGTTTGGTCTACAGTAGGGCGTTGGACTACAGCAGGGCGTTGGACCGAAGTAGAATGTTGGACTACAGTAGTGTGTAGGACTACAGTAGGGTTTGGGCTACAGAATAGAGTTGGACTACAGTAGGGTTTGGTCTACAGTAGTGAGTTGGACTACAGTAGAGTTTGGTCTACAGTAGTGAGTTGGACTACAGTAGGGTTTGGTCTACAGTAAGGTTTGCACTACAGTAGGGTTTGCACTACAGTAGTGAGTTGGTCTACAGTAGGGTTTGGTCTACAGTAGTGAGTTGGTCTACAGTAGGGTTTGGTCTACAGTAGGGTTTTGGACTACAGTAGGTTTGGTCTACAGTAGGGTTTGGTCTACAGTAGGGTTTGGTCTACAGTAGGGTTTATACTACAGTAGGGTTTGGTCTACAGTAGGGTTTGGTCTACAGTAGGGTTTATACTACAGTAGGGTTTGGTCTATAGTAGGGTGTGGATAACAGTAGGGTTTGGTCTACAGTAGGGTTTGGTCTACAGTAGGGTTTGGACTACAGTAGTGAGTTGGTCTACAGTAGGGTTTGGTCTACAGTAGGGTTTTGGACTACAGTAGGGTTTGGTCTACAGTAGGGTTTGGTCTACAGTAGGGTTTATACTACAGTAGGGTTTGGTCCACAGTATGGTGTGGATAACAGTGAGGAAAGTCTCTGATTTACTGAGAGTCTGTGTTGGATTGCAGGAAAAAAAGTGTGTGAGTAAGTGAGTGAGAGAGAGAGCGAGCTAAATAGAGAGCGAGGGGTGAAGGTGGATTTAGTCAGATGTATGTTTTTAATTCATTTCTCGGTAGTGCACTAGCTGCTGTTGAACCCGAATATCCTGCCTGGGATCAATAAAGTACATGAATGAGGAGTGAGTGTTGAGGTGGAGGTAGAGAGTGAGTGATGGTGAGGAGAGTGAACGAGGCGTGCGTCAGCTGACCTCCTGGAGGCTGATGGGCGTGGTCAGCAGCAGGTGGGCGGCGTCCTCTGGCAGAGAAAGGTTCCTCACCAGGAACCTCTGGAACACCGACTGGTTCCGCAACACACTGGACAGAGTGAAGCCTGGAACGCGCGCACACACACACACACACACACACACACACACACACACACACACACAGACGCACACACACACACACACAGCTATAATGCGTTGATCCTAAATGCATGGATTGACTGTAAAATGTTCATTGTTTAACCAACAAATTGATCTCTTCTCTCCCATCCTCTCCTCTTCTCTCTCATCCATCTGATTGTCTCGCTCTCTCTCTTTCTCCCTCAATTTCACCCTCCCTCCCTCCCTCCCTCCCTCCCTCACTTTCTACAACACAACATCACTGTCCAGAGTACACATCGATATTGCACGAATCAGATTCATGGAGCTGGACTTAAACCCAGACGCTCATAAACGGGCCTTAAAATGAAATAAAAAAAACAATTGAACTAAACCGAATCAAAGAAGAGACAGTGCCAGACAAAGCTAGACGGGCTAGTTGCTAGGGGCAACAGGCAAAATACCTGAACAGCCACAGCCGAACAGAAGATGCTGCCTTAAAAGGAGAGCCACACCCCAACACCACATTAGATTACATTAGGGGACTCTCTAAACGCATGCTACTGTGTGCATAACCTTTTACCCCTCTTGCCCACTGCATCCCTCATCCCATTGACTTTGAGTGGGGCAGAAATGCAATGCATAGTGGATCCATCCGTTCCGTTGGATCCATCGGCTCCGTCAAGAAAGTTGAAAAGTTTTCAACTTTTCAGGCAGCGACAGATCCGTCATCCAATCAGATCGCGTATGCTCGGGCTTGGCTGACGCATGCCTCTGCAAAGACTACCCCCCCCATCCGTCAGCCACGCCTTCCGCCATCAGTTGACGGACGGTGCAGTGGGTAGACGGCGTAATTGGCTGATTTGGTTCAGCCTATCACCTGCTGATTAGGCGTTGATGCGTCACACCTGTTACTAATGAAAGCTATTGAACTCAATGGAAGGGGCGCTGTTCTTTGCAGGCGGGGTCAGAGGGTTTGGCTCGAAGGTTTGAGGCAAAACACACAACAGCGGGGGGGGGGGGAAGATGTAACCACGACTACGACCCCGAAGGAGATCACCTTGGGTGTGGTTGCGGTCGAGGTCGGGGGGGGAGGTCCTCAGGCTGTCCAGGTGTTGCTGCAGGGCCTCCATCTCCTGGACCAGACCGGGTCGCTGGGAGCTAAACAGCTGGTTCTGCTCCACCACCTCGTTGATCCGCTCCAACAGCTGGGTGACTCTGCAACAGGCGGACAGTTTGATATTCATATAGAGCGACACTTACAAACTAACTCCCCTCCCTCGACGGCTGGGTGACTCTGCAACAGGCGGACAGTTTGATATTAACTAACTCCCCTCCCTCGACGGCTGGGTGACTCTGCAACAGGCGGTCAGTTTGATATTAACTAACTCCCCTCCCTCAACGGCTGGGTGACTCTGCAACAGGCGGACAGTTTGATATTCATATAGAGCGACACTTACAAACTAACTCCCCTCCCTCGACGGCTGGGTGACTCTGCAACAGGCGGTCAGTTTGATATTAACTCACTCCCCTCCCTCGACGGCTGGGTGACTCTGCAACAGGCGGTCAGTTTGATATTAACTAACTCCCCTCCCTCGACGGCTGGGTGACTCTGCAACAGGCGGTCAGTTTGATATTAACTAACTCCCCTCCCTCGACGGCTGGGTGACTCTGCAACAGGCGGTCAGTTTGATATTAACTAACTCCCCTTCCTCGACGGCTGGGTGACTCTGCAACAGGCGGTCAGTTTGATATTAACTCACTCCCCTCCCTCGACGGCTGGGTGACTCTGCAACAGGCGGTCAGTTTGATATTAACTCACTCCCCTCCCTCGACGGCTGGGTGACTCTGCAACAGGCGGTCAGTTTGATATTAACTAACTCCCCTCCCTCGACGGCTGGGTGACTCTGCAACAGGCGGTCAGTTTGATATTAACTAACTCCCCTCCCTCGACGGCTGGGTGACTCTGCAACAGGCGGTCAATTTGATATTAACTAACTCCCCTCCCTCGATGGCTGGGTGACTCTGCAACAGGCGGTCAGTTTGATATTAACTAACTCCCCTCCCCCGACGGCTGGGTGACTCTGCAACAGGCGGTCAGTTTGATATTAACTAACTCCCCTCCCCCGACGGCTGGGTGACTCTGCAACAGGCGGTCAGTTTGATATTAACTAACTCCCCTCCCTCGACGGCTGGGTGACTCTGCAACAGGCGGTCAGTTTGATATTAACTAACTCCCCTCCCTCGACGGCTGGGTGACTCTGCAACAGGCGGTCAGTTTGATATTAACTAACTCCCCTCCCTCGACGGCTGGGTGACTCTGCAACAGGCGGTCAGTTTGATATTAACTAACTCCCCTCCCTCGACGGCTGGGTGAGTCTGCAACAGGCGGTCAGTTTGATATTAACTAACTCCCCTCCCTCGACGGCTGGGTGACTCTGCAACAGGCGGTCAGTTTGATATTAACTAACTCCCCTCCCTCGACGGCTGGGTGACTCTGCAACAGGCGGTCAGTTACTTACTCAGCCCACTTGCTTTCTCACTTACTTAATTTGTCTTTCACACACAGTCTCTCTCAGCAAACTAGTCCCTGTAGTTCAACTAGTTGTTGTACTTCAGGGACACTAACTTACAAACTGACCCGTGGTGTTAAATCAAGCAGAGTGGTTGCACTACAGGGACACTTACTGTCCCTGTAACTAACTAACCAACCAACCAACCTGTGGTTTTAACTTGGTTATCGTTAAGCAGGTACACTAACTAACTAACTACCTCATAACTCAAAAAAGTTAATTTAGCCTAACTTGATATATTAACTTGTATGTTCATGTGAACAGACCAGTATTCATTTGTTTGTACCTGACATGTTTCGTCTACTTCCTGCAGTCTTCTTCAAAAGCGTCATGTGTCTCTAGCATCAGCTGACACAACACGTGTCGCAGCAACAGCTGACGCTTTTGAAGAAGACAGCAGGAAGTAGTCGAAACTTGTCAGGTACAAACAAATGAACACTAGTCTGTTTACATGAACATACAAGTTAACTAACTACCTAACCAACCTACGTGGTTAAATCACGTGCAGCTGTTGTGCCGGAGGAACACCAACAGCCTAACTAAGCCGTGTAGTAGTTGTAATGCAGGCACACTAACTCACTACCTAACTCTGTGTGTGGTTAACTCACGTGGAGTTGCTGTACTGGAGGAAGCCGAAGGCGTCCCTCTGTCCGTCGGGGCACAGAGACTGCATGATGGGGATGATGCCCGCCGAGGTGAGGGGCGCCGCGCTGTAGAAGGCTGCCCATGGTCGCGGCACGGGGTTAAAGGTCGAAGGTCAAAGGTTAGGAAGAAGAGAGGGGATAGAAAAAAAAGGCCCATCCAACCGACATGGAGGTTGAAGGTTGTCAGAGATGGTTTGAGAGGAGTTGGAAAGGACGGTGGCCATTTTGATGGTCAGTGACAGTAGAAGTTGTCAACAGGAAGGAGAAATAAGAAGTAAAATGGCTAGGTGATGAACAGAGAGATATGATGTAATATAGAAGCTCGCCAGAGAAAATAAGAATCATTAGTCATTGATGCTAGTAACTCCGTCACAAACACACACACACACACACACACACAACAGTGGATGGATGAAATGGATGACTAATTTACAAGGGGGAGTTGGAAGAGAAGAACCATTAAATAGAAAGAGTGCAATATCAAGAGAGAGAGAGAGCTATAGAGAGAGTGAAAGAGAGTGGAAGCCAGCGAGTGAGAGAGGAAGAGGGAGAGAGAGTGAGAGGGCTGGTGAATCAGCTAATAGTCAGAGCGGATGGCCAGATGTCAGTAATAACGACCTGCTTTCATCTTTCTGTTGCACAAAATGGCCTCATATTTTCGTCAGCTGTCGACAAATGGGAGGTAAACGGGAAGTACAGTTTGCCGGTTTGGGCTGCTTAACGACCACAATTCCCCTGGCAAACAAGCCTCTTTGAAAAGCCCATCAGCCACCCAGAGTGGTTTGGTTATGGGATGTGGACTGTGGATCTATCCATCCAGAGAATGGGGAGAGATCTAGTGTTCTCTCTTATCCTTCTGTAATTTCTCCCTAAATGGTTGAGATAAAGACACTGAAACCCAGCTGTTAGGGAGGAGGTGTGATAAAGGATGTGCCTGTACATATGTGCTTAATGTGACCACGTGTTTTATAAAGAACGCATGAGGATGGTGAACAACTTGTTCACCGTCTTCTAGGTAACTCAATCCCCCGATCGGTACTCCATCAATTTATCTACGTATAAATGTACATACTACCATACATGCAACCAACTGCAGCCTAACTTGTCCGTTTATTGCTCAGCTGTGTGGATACTTTCTGTCTGCTCGGACAATAAAAAACAGATTTTCAACAGGATACTTAGGATGAAACAAACTGCCATCCTGTACCTTAAATAGATTATATGCTGAAACCGGATCTGGGATTGAAATGCTGACTCTAGCTGTCCCCGTCTATCATTTCCTGAGTTTAGCACATCCTCTTACATTCCCTATAAGACAAGGGAACCGGCACTGAAGCGCTCACCATGTGGACAGCACATTTCCAACCTGCGGCCCAAAGCTCCACGTCATTTCCCCTGTACCGCAATCTTTACTTTGGTGACTTTAGTATCTCACTGCACTCCCCTGTCCATAAATGCGAGAAGCCCCTAACAGTATGTGTTTAATAAAGGGCGGGCCCTCGGTTCTTCCCTGGCCCAACATTCATGATGCTCCAGATGCAAATTGATGCCACTAGATGTTTACCATATAAAAATAAAAGTCTGACCATTTTCCTCAGTCCAAGATTAATACTGCTTTCAAATGGATTCAGGTGTACCGGAGACGGCAAACTGGATATCGTTTTATTGGACAATAGCAGGACGATAAAATGAGGTAAGGCTGGCATTAAATCCTGGCAGCAGTAGCGACAGACAGCATTCCTTTCCAAAGCTACAGTATTTTGACTTTTTGCTGTCATCTGCGACAGTACATTCTTTGTAAACGATCACCACAGCAACTTATCGGCTTTTGTTTTTCGTTTAGCTCTCCTGCCATTCCGCCGGACATTTGTTTGTTTTTCCCCCTGTGTAGCCCAAAAGGTGTTGTCTGTCTGCCATCTACCTTCGGCCTGAATTCATGTGAACGGTGCATCATAATCCTGGACCTTTAACTAAACACCTGTCTTGGCAGCCAACCAATATCTGCACTACTTTGCTCGAATGTAACCTCATCTCATTTTGCCCGAATACATTCTCCGTATTCCCCGAGCGTCGTCTGGTGCATTGGGCGTTGCTCTAGGCAGGCAGACAGGCTTATGGGTAATAAGGGTCTCTAAAGTAATGTGCTTGTCTTGGTTGAGTGTGCTTGTCTTGTTAAAGGTTGCGTCCCTGTCTAATTTCCTTATCACCCGCTTCCCAGAGCACCCTTCAAGCAGAACACCCATGTGACTGTGACTGTCACGTGACCACTCTGTTTTGCCAATATGCTAAGGGGATCTAGTGTTTTTTTCCATCAAGAAGCATAGGAGTGTATTGCGAAACATAATATGGGAATGATGAATGCATGGCGTTGTGATCGATCAGAAACCTTCAGAAAGGGCTTTAGTTTAAAAAAGATTAACACCAGAGATACATGCACACACAGGTTAGGAGCGCACATAATTATATATTTATTTTGTTATAATTTAAGAAGCTTAGTGTTTCGCCCATGCACAGATCTTACTGTGATTCGGTTTCAGGATGAATGTTATTTTAACACAAACATCTAAGCAAATCATAAGGATTGCCATTTAGATAATGAGAAACTGTCTATGTTGGGCTGTTCCATAGCTGTGTGCTGGGTTATACACTGTGGTTACTCATGAAAGATGAGGGAAAAGGGGAGGATTAACGTTTTTCTAAACCAACCGCTCCCAGATTGTCTCCAGTGCCTTCCACTCAACCAATGTGCTGTGTAGGATTACCGGCAGGCCCTTCTAGCTAAGAAAGTGTACACTACACGGATCGACTAGGCGTTAGCAGGTTCTGATTTCCCCCTGCCAAACAACCAGTGAAAGCAAATGACCAGTATGCGACCTTCAACACTTTGGGAGAGTGGAACACACACACACAAACACATCCACATCCACAGCCACACACACACACACACAAACACACATCTTGAAAATTTGATCAAGACATCCCCAGTGAGGTAATCCAATAATTTCATGTTGGTAATATGTTAGTCAGAAGGGATATCATAAGAAAAGCAAGGACAAAAAAACGAAAGTAATTTGGCAAACTTACACACTGTTGTATCCAAGACACAGAGAAACATGCATCATGCACAGACCAAAGGAGGCCAAGAGTGGAGACATGAGAAGGACATCAGCAGGAAGAAAGACAAAGAGTTTGGGAGAGAACAAATTCAGAGAAGAAATGTTTCAAAATAAATTGGATGCAATTCAATGCAAAAATGAAAGAACATTAGGAGCAGGCAGCAACAATAATACAATGGTTCAATAGAGACATCAGCTCAGGACTACGCATGACAAATAAAGGCAACCAAGGACACACCTTAGCCCAGACCACAATGAAAAGCAAACAAAAAAAATAACAACCACAAATGAAAAAATGTGACGCCTGTGGATTAGCAAAGCCACAAATCTGTGTACCGTGGCAGCTGAGCGTGAGGAGCCAATCTCTCCCAGTACTGGAAGGCCAATACAGGCTGGAGCGCTGGAGCAAGTCGCTTCAACTTGCATTTAAACTAATTTATATTTGATTGAATTACATTTGATTTCACAACGCCAGAAAATCAATCGTTGATGAGAATATGCCGTGGGTTGACGCTGCAGCTTTTGCAAACGAGAATTTAAGCTTTCTTTAGTTTGGACGAAGCCGGTCTCTTGGAGAAGCATCAGTTGAACATTATCCAGGCCATTCCCCGGCGAATGGACAGCTCCACACTACGCTGACATCTCCGGTGGAGCTGAGGGGCTGTCCCGGTGGAGACACTGAGAGGAGGGTCTTTGCTGGGGGACATTTTAATTCTTTGGGTGTGGTTATTTATTTTCGGTCAGGACCACTTACCTTCCTTGACAGGGATGGCGGGTTTCTTCTGCCTCAGGCCCAGCAGGATGAAGAAGAGGACCAACGGGATGAAGATCTCAAATGCCAGCACCCACTGGAGTGGGAGAGGGAGGGAGGGAGGGAGGGAGGGAGGGAGGGAGGGAGGGAGGGTGGAAAGGAGGTAAGGTTGGATGAAAAAAGGGTGTAAATGTGAAAGTAAACGAGAAAGGCAGGGTGAAGGGAGGGAGGGAGGGAGGGAGGGAGGGAGGGAGGGAGGGAGGGATGGAGGTTTGCCAGGTGAGAAAGATGGGAAAAACAAAATGCGACCATAGTTAGTCTGCGTTGTCCATTTCAGTCAACCTGCCCAGGTACTAAGCCTGTACTGGAGCTCAACTTGGAGGGGCCTGGGTTCCATGCCACGATCCCCCGTTGTCACAGTCTGCCTGTAGGCCTTCTTGATCAAGATACACTACTCCTCAATGTTGATGTAATGATAAGGTACCTGAAATGTGTTTAGCTCTACATCGCTTTGGATAAACGACTACAATCGTGTGATCTTAATGGTGGACAATGAAGCTAGTACTGATTTGACTTGCAAATAAAGTACTTTATATACGGTACATGGTAAACAGTATGATACATGGAAAAAAGCAACATGATATATAAGTGTATATACAAAGACAGTATACAGTATAGACAGTAAGGTATAGCAAACACAGTACAAGACCCCTGCCTGTTCAACAGAACATAGGAATCCAAGTATTGATCTGTTCAATGTATTGATCAGTTAAACCGGTCCATTGTGCTAAACATGCAGTATCTTCCTCACGCTTTGCCTGCAAAGAAAAGTGAATGAATAAAAGCTAATCTTGTGTTTACAGGTTCAACCATCGGTCGCCATCCAAAGTGGATCGATATCAAGAAGTCTCATGACTTCAAGCATTCAGCGACCAACGACCAACGACCAACGACCAACGACCCAGCATCACGCTTCATTCACTCACACTCTGATCCTTTTTGCGGTTAAAATTTGCAAGTAAAATAATCAAATGAGCTTAACAACACAACAAATGCGCACGCACACAATCCATGAAACATATTCTCAGTAAGCACTCAATTAGCCAATCAATAAAATGGATGGTCAGCAAATGACTGAGAGAGAACAGAAGAGAATGGAAGAGAGGAGAGATAGGAGGAGAGTAACGGCAAAGAAAAGATAATGAACGAGAAGAGTGTGAAAAGTGTAGAACCTCATGGACTTTCGTTTTATTGACAGTTTAATTAGCACTTAAACAAAGCAGGTCAGTGGCTAAATATCATGGACCAATTTTTCTTTAAAAGAGAACATTTCAGCATGAAAAACTAATTATCCCTCACAATGGACTCATCAGCATCAGGCTCTTTAAGCAACTTTTATAAAACTTAATTCCAAAAGAATAAGTGAGAATAATAGAGTAGATACATGTACACAGAGAAAATAGGGACAGACCAATGGCGGAGGGAGACATGAGAGAGAAAGAGATACACATGGACAGGGAGACGAGAGAGAGGCATAAGGGAGATAAAGAGATGGAAGAGACAGAAGGATAGTACACAAAGAGTGCTGTAAACTGAGTCTCTGCCCCCACACCGTCCCCCCTCACCCAAGGGCATGAGGCCTGACAGACAAACGGACCCTTTCTCAAACTGACAGCGCTGACAATACACAAAGACCCCCCCCCCCCCCCCCCCCCCCCCCCCCCTGCCCACCTCCTCCTGTCTACGATGACAGAAGCACCATACAGAAACCATGACTTTATGTTGTACCAATTGACAACAACACTCGCACACAATCCTACACACACATTTTTGCAGACAAATGGAGCATTTGAGACCATCCATCCCATGAATGGTGCGTGCATGAGACACACACACACACACACAC
>NC_079417.1:5488627-5584393 GCF_026213295.1 Gadus chalcogrammus
ACACACACACACACACACACACACACACACACACACACACACACACACACACACACACACACACACACACACACACACACACACACACACACACACACACACACACACACTTTCGATTGTTTTTATTGGGGCAGATGGACATGTCAAAGGAGCCACTGGTAGTGATGGATGAGGGAGAGCAGGGACCTCTCTCTCTCTCCCTCTATCTCTCTCTCTCTCTCTCTCAAAATTAAGGATCGCATATTGTTTGTCCTTCAACACACACACACACACACACACACACACACACACACACACACACACACACACACGCTAATAATGTGCTTTTTGTTATCAGGGTGGATTCATCAGAATGTTTTAAAGTAGAATACATGAAAAGAAGAAGATAAAAGGAGAAATAGGGAGAAAAGGAAGAAGAGGAGACAGGGTGGAATAGGGCTGATTACTACCCATGAGAGAGGAGATGAGGATGTAGAGGATAATGAGGAGCTCATTATGATTAATGACCGTTTTGCGGTCGGCAGACAGTGCCTTCGGGTCCGCTCTAGTCAGACCCTAAGGCAGAGAGGACGGTCCTGCAGAACTTCATTGTCAATCCTTATTTAATCAGAAGAACACACAGCAAACTGCTCCAACACTGCTGGGATAACTGAATGGGTCAACAAATCGTGCTACATCTCACATCAGGGTTATTAATGAACCTTTTATTTGCTTGTTGCTCATTTTAAATGATTTACCTCATGCCAAATGTTGCAAGTCAGCATGTGGGCATCTCAATATTTCACTGTTGCCTGTCCTTCCCATCCCCCCTCTGGACGTTTCAGAAAGCCTTTCTCTCTCGTGAGGGCGTCTGAAAATGGTATTGGTTCAACTTTTCGTTGGTGAAATTGTTTGTCTGATATGGTTCGCTAAATATTGTAAATCCTGAAATGTTGTTATTTTTGCTTGAAATAAAATGTACTCGTTTAGGGCCGTGAACTCACGCACAAGTGTTCAGGAGAGCGTATAATACTCAACAGTTTACACACAGTAAGGTAATGTATGTGTAGGTGCATAAGTCACAATTAATACTAAAAAAGGCTTTTCAGCCAGTTTAAAGTTATAGTGTAGTTCATTGTGCATGCAAGGCTAACCTGAAACATTATGATTTGTAACTTTCAAACCAGTTCTTGATGTTACTGATGATCATGAATACATTGTTTAAAATGTTGTGGCCGAATCCCAAATTATGCATTCAAGTTATTTTGGAAAAGGATTACTTCAAATGTAAATACAGGTGTTTAAAAAGGAAAACATTTTGCCTTCCTCAAAATCTAGCATGGATGATGAATTGGTTACTTCTCAAGTCATATGCAGGACGGATTGAAAGGCATAGACCAGCTGCTTAGAATATTGATTATTGATTGAATGTATCTTTTGCTTGGTTTAACGTATGGATATAAAGTTAGTGTTAAGGTTCTACTACCGGTTCGTCGATCTCTCCCATTGATGAACTTGACCGGACAGAACAGAACGTTGTTTACGCGAATCAACTGTTGGCAAATAAACTGTAGTTGTGGAAGAAAAGAATCCTGATAATTACTTACATTTTGCTTTTACCTAAAGCATTCACACACCGAGGGCGGAGTCAACCATTCAAGGTGACATCTATCTCATCAGGGGCGGTTAGGGGTAGGTGTAGGGACACCTCAACGCTCTAGCTAGGGGGAACCGGGGTTCGAACTAGTAATCTTGTTCAGACTCCTGTTCAGAATTATTAGCACCTTAGCACCTTAAATTATTAATAACTCATCATAAACCATCCTTTCTGATATTGACATTTATTTCCCCAAAAACAATTTCAAACGAATCGAATTATAGAAATGTTCATGATTAATTTAGACTGCAACGGATGCTATACATTTTGTTGGGTATGAACATATAGATTAGTTCAGAGTCTGCTTCATGTTGTAGCAGTGATTAGCTTCTTTGCTAACAGGGTCAGCCTAAACCTGCACAACATTGTGAATTAGCCGTCTGTTATCTCAAGGTTAGTAAAGCGCAGCACTGCCCTCGACACCACTGAACGTCTAATGGCTCGGGTTTCCACCACATCCGTATACAAAATGCCCTGCCGGGTCTGCTGTCGAACACGCTGTCTTAGAGCTCGCTACTGGCCAGGCTACTCTATTAGACATCGCAGGTGACATTTATAATTCATTCAGCCGTCAGTTAAACTTCTGCTCAAGATGCATGTCTTTGTCTCTCTCTCCTGGTGTGTGCTGGGTCACCCTTCTCGGAATATACTCGCTGTCCCCGTCACCTCTCCTGTGTCCGACTGAGCGCTCAGAATACATAAAAGGGGCGGTGACGTGATTGTGGAGAGAACAAACAATGCATACCTCGCGAAACCTTTTTTTACACCACTTCCTGCTCCACCAAGCTTCTGTTACTTCCCGAAATCTCCACAGATTATGGCAATGCGAACATTCTGTGTGTGCTTAGTCAGGCAGGATTTATTTTAATCTTATTTCCCCTACTCCATGGAGACCCCAGTGATCTTAACTAATGGAAAGTTCAGTGACCATACGAAAACGCATTGACTATAAAACAAGTTTTTCTGCAACAGACTTCTGCAGTCTCGGCCAGCCGAAGTAAGATGGACTTCTTTTGAAGTACGCTGACCGCTGCTCCTCTCAGCTAGCCATTCCTTTGCAACCCTCCACCTTGCAAATTTCCATGATGCATTTATTGCATTTCATTTAACCCTGCTACTTACTCATTTATATTCTACTGAGTCCCTTCACCCCTTTCAATTCCTGGCTCCCTCTCTACTTCTGTCAAATCTTCCTGAAAATCTTTTATTCATCACATTTCTCTCCCTGATACAACATATAGGATATATGCCTCTTGGCCCTCCAGTTAATTCTGCCTTTTCCTCATTTGGCCTCCCTGCCCTCCCTTGTCCCATCGCCCTCCCCACCCTGTCAGTTCTCCCTCACCCACTCTTTCTCTTCAACTCTCTCCTCTTCTAGCCCTCGTCGTCATAGATACCAGCCAGTGTTTTTTTTTTTTTTTTTTACCAGTGTAAGCCAATGGCAAGGCCTGGCTGAAGGTAACAGCTAACTGGGTTAGACGAGCAGCTGTTCTGCTGCTGCCACGCTGCTCTGTAGCCTTTGCGGGGCTATAGTCTTGTGACAATGGGACAGCTCACTTTCTTCAGGTGCTAGCAGCCGAACACGGCAGGATATGTAGGCTAACCCTGCCTTGTGCGGGTTGGGATGGGAACCTATAAAAAGAGAAGTGATGGGACTGTTTAGTTACCAATCAATAAATCTATCCAATGTTATTTATACTGCACTAGTGGTGCAAAAAAGCACCAAGAAAAACAAACAAAGGAAACCCCACAAGAATACAATATCTAAAAATAAATGTTACAACTAAAGCATGAGGGCATAAATAGCATCTCCCGACCCATATAAACAGTGACATATCCGCCAGCACTGTGTAGATTGAATACCTTTATTGATTATTTTTTTCATTTTTGTCTTTTCGGCCTACATCCTTACTATTTCATGTATCTAGGTTACTTGTTTGCACTCATGCGATCAACAGCTGCTTGCTGTTCTTTTCAGGTGAAAGCAGTGAACCGTTTGCCATTGATGGGGAATAAGACACCTGGGACACAATATGACCAGCCAAATGATTCCTGTGACCAGCCAAATGTGCCTGTTAAAAATAGAGCAGGCATCAGGTGAGGGCGGTAGAGAGTGGGGAGTGGACAGAGGACGGAGCCAAACGAGGCTACTGAGTGACATCATGATGTTGATTAGATAATCTTCAACAGATACTCAACAGTTTGATATTTATGCCAGGAACAGTGTTGGAGTTGAACCACACATGCAAAACAGAATCCTTTCTCCTTTCACTCCCTCCCTCCCTCCCTCCCTCCCTCCCTCCCTCCCTCCCTCCCTCCCTCCCTCCCTCTTTCCATAACTGTCTCCTCCTTCCAGGAAGTATGAAACAAAGGCGTACCTGTTAAATTAATGATCAGCCCACAGAGATTAAAATGACTCTCTGACTAAACAACAAGCCTGCATAGAACCCAACAAAACCAAATAAAGCGCTTTGAATAAGAGTAATGCTATTTGCAAAGTGGGAATTTACCATTTATATTTACTGCTGTTATCCAAAGCGACACACTGTGATTTCAGAAGCCGGTATGGCTTATACCTCTCGCTCAGGGATGTATATAATAATAATAACAATCAATTCATCAGATAAGCAAGATCAGATATTCACTCAAAAGTCTTCATCTGATCATCTTCATCCGAGGTGGGGGCTGGTAGGTGCTGAGGCTGGCACAGACCATGACTGACTCAGCAGTTTACTACCCCCCCCCCCCCCCCACCCCCCCCACCCCAACAGAGATGGACCTGAATACAGACTGTTGCTATTTATACCAGCCATCCTAGCACTTATAGTGGACCTTAAAGAAAGAAGAACACAGGTTAAAAATACCCTTGGTAGTCGTAGTCGCACACGCACACGCACACACACACACACACACACACACACACACACACACACACACACACACACACACACACACACACACACACACTCTTTCACATTGAATCTTAAAATACATATAACAGTTATTAATTAGTATTAAATCTAGATTTCTACTAGCCGGGTTAAGAGCTATGGTATAACGTGATGCACACAAGCTAAGCCAATATAACAGACTGTTTGTTCTTGGGTTTATGTTTATGAAGAGCGTGTGTGTGTGTGTGTGTGTTGGATGTCATTGGGCCTCTACCTCGTTGGGTTTCCAACTCCCTGAGTCTCTACCTCCCTGCGTCTCTACCTCCCTGCGTCTCTACCTCCCTGCATCTCTATGTTGGGTGAGAAACCACATGCACCACATGCAACTGTTCATTAAGCTGGTTGTGACCCAAGCTTCTGGCATGAAAAGTACAAGAGAACTGTTTTGACTTGAGTGCATAGGCCTATAATAGCAAAGGGAAAACATTGAGATACTACACTGCATTCCAAATAAGATTTGCTTAACAACTGAAAGAACATTCTCAACAAGAGTTTAGTCGAAAAGTTGTACTTCCGTACCGTTTTCTCGGTTTTGCTTTTGAGATTAGCAAATGACAACTTCTCCCACCACAAATATGCAAATGTATTTCCCATACCATCCAATTGCTGATACCATAATTATCAACAATGAGCATGGATAATGTGGTGTTATAACTGAGTTGTGATGTATTGACAGAAGTACTCACTGGGATGCTATGGAATTGGATAAAATATGACATTTATGCATATTATGGTAAGCTACAATAAGTATTGTTCTGGTTTCTCTGCATTTGGGACTAGATCATAAACTCACAGCCGCCCTGCTGTCAATGAAGGTATGTTAGTAAGACAAAATATGACACTAAGAAAATATATGAATCATACACCTGTTGGGGTTTCTTGACACTGGTGCACCTAGTTGGGGTCATTGGCCCTTCAGGTAATTTTGAAGATATTGTAAATCATAAGCCATTCCGATCTCCGTTTACCAAGGACTGAGAAGACCTATAACTTTTGGACTTCCAGAAATCCTTTCAAGTCGTGATCGTGTTCTTTATATTGACAGCTCCAACAATGGATATCATATCACCATGAATCAGCTCCGACACTTGTGGGCACAGCCCACAACGGATTTGTGCGACCACCACAGCTTGCCAATTTATGAGCTCATCGTGGTTCAAGATAGATAGATGAAGATGACCTTAACAAGGGATGGTTAGGCTGCAGAAGTTGCTCGCGATGATCACACACACAACAGCAACCTGTTTGACGAGGTGCGCGCACAAAGCCACGTCCCCGCGCCAACATCTTATAAAATCCCCATTTGTGGACGTTATTTGAGCTCTGTCATCTCAATCAAACAGCACAGCATGTGCTTTGTTAAGTATGTGCATCTGGTGAAATAACGCACTGCAACCTGTAGGCAATGCAGCAGTCCCAAATGTTACACGGACCTTTAAAAAAAAAAAAAAAAACACGCCCGTCCGCCAGCTGGTGTGTTGTTGTCCCGACCATGGGAGCAGTCATCCCCAAACAACACACACACACACACACACACACACACACACACACACACACACACACACACACACACACACACACACACACACACACACACACACACACACACCTATCCCCCTATCCTAACCCTCATTTCACACGGGACATGCATGGGGTTCTTCACCTACCGGACCTCTCCGTTTCAAGGAGATGTTCTTCCAGAGGAGGAGATGGAGCTGGTGGAGGAACCCCATGTTCGTGACTCGGTGTCTCAGCGTCCTATTTATGGATACGATACCGACGGCCTGCGCCCGAGTTGAAATAAAACGTAAGAAATCCTCTCCGGTGGCATCCCGGCGTCACGTCAGGTTATAAAATCGCAGCTCCCGCCCACTCGTGTCGACCGGCTCGCAGGTCTCCGTTTTTTTTATTGTTGTGGTTCTGCCGGATTCTGGACTCGGGGGATGGGATGACGAGTGTTTTTTGCGACTGACTCGCGGTAGCGTCGCCGGTTTAATGCCAAGCCCTGCCGCCAGCTGTCCGCACGGTGTGTGTGCTCTGTCATCCTGCTCGGAGATGAACCGAGGCGTAATCCTCAGGAGCTGTTCAGGTCCACGCAGGACGCGGTGGGACTCGAGCACACGGAGGAGAATGTCGGGCTTGAAATGTGGGAGTAGACCCACTTATTGACCTCACAGGTCCTGCAAGCTGGCCTTTGGTTTAATAAACTATAATACAGTGTTAGATCAATAAATGTCAGATAAATGTACCTTAAAATTAAATCCCTAAATGCTTTTAAATGCATTTTTTAGGCACAAAAATAAATAAATAAAGATAACCCCATAATTAATCCCCAATATTTCTGTCTTCTTGTGTGGATGTATTTTCATTTTTTGTAAATGGTTGACAACAGAAATTGTATTTGACCGTGGGGAAGATAAATGGGATAGATGACACAGGGCCATTTATCTGATAATCTATTAAATACAATCATGTAGCCTACTTTGATAAACCGCAGTCCAGGCCTATGACTCTATGACGACCTACAACGGCCAATTTACTGCAAAACCGATGAACACACTAGCCTATGCATTCCAAAGTGAACTGCATAAGCACATGCAACATGAAGTGTAGTGAGAGTAAGCTACTGCGTCCACCTAGTGGACATGGGGTATACTGTTCTGCCTGCTGAAATTTGAACGGTCACAATTAAAAACAAACTTAACAAACTCAAACTACACACTTACAGTTTGGACTGCAAATATGTTTCTATAATTGTTGTTAGTAACATAATTATGATTTGTACTAATAATAACCTAATGTTGAATGTTCAAAAATATAAAGGCTAAATACAATTCTATGCAATATAAAATTGTTTACGCTTGTTTGTTCTGTTTTGGTTTTTGTAATCTAAAAAAAGAAACCGGAAATTTATGGTTAGATGAGCACATTTCACTAATAGAAACGCAAGCATTTCTTGGAAACCTCTTGATGCGCAGCAGCTATCCAAGCATTACAAGGAGCTCTGCGTCAACAAATCAAGCAAAAGCAAGAGATTTACAGCAAACCGTTGACGAGGGTGGTTGTTTTTAGTAGGCATATCTTGGGCAGGGCCGGGGCTCCTTCCTCTGCCATCGCAACAGGAAGGAAGACCATCTTGTGGTTTAAAAAAAAAATTGGTTTATAAAACGTTCACACTGAAAACAGTCAGAAGCCTCCTCCCTCAACCAACATCTTACTCTGCCCCACCTACAGGTAGAAGTGTGGCAGTCTGTGTGAGTCTGTGTGTGTGCGTGTGCGTGCGTGTGCGTATGCGTGTGCGTGTGCGTGTGTGTGTGCGTGTGTGTGCGTGTGTGTGCGTGTGTGCGTGTGTGTGTGTGCGTGTGTGTGTGTGTGTGTGTGTGTGTGTAAGAAACCAGCAGGGCATATGGGCGAAAAGGGTGGGGCAGCGTGGGGCAAATTTGATATCTCAAAGTGTGTGGGGAGAGAGAGAGAGAGAGAGAGAGAGAGAGAGAGAGAGAGAGAGAGAGAGAGAGAGAGAGAGAGAGAGAGAGAGAGAGAGAGAGAGAGAGAGAGAGAGAGAGAGAGAGCGATGGGAACCTTCTCCAAACAAGCTCTCAGAACCATACGCAGTGGATCTAGCCACACCAACACCTGTGGACAGAGGTAAGATTGGAGGTTTTTATTACCTGAACTTGTAACAAGGGATGAAGATGAACCTCTAATATTTTCTGAGAAAATTGATGGATCTTCTAGTTTGCATGGCATATAGTTTCTGTGAGTCTTATTCTTGTCAAGCATACATTTTTACATCTGCCTGATTGCAACTAATAATAATTATATCAATAATGATAACAATTTCAAGACATTTTAAAATATTGGCTGATACCTGTACATTTATAGTTTGTATATTCTAAATCTAAAGGCATTATTATAGCTATAAAACAAGACAGGGATGACCAATTTATATTGTATGACTGTGTTAAGAAGTAACATCTGTATTGAATAGAAAATGGTTCCATTATATTCGTATTCATTGTGTAGCTTGCTTAATTATATTTTGGATTATATTAATCCTCCATCTCAGTCTCTTTTCATCTTTTGCTCATGCATCATTGGCTGCAAATGCAGCTCGCAAGCTAGAACTAATCGAAGAAGAAAAGCATTTCCAATTCAACCTAACCTCAACTTGAACTGTTATTTTAGCTTATTGTAAATAAGTGCTGATTCATCTTTAGTTGCACAGCAATTGCAATATCCTATGTTCCTGTAACCCTTCAACTATGAGCGTAACATAAAGAAAAAACGACATATTTTCACATCCTCTTTTGCTGCAGTGGTGGGAGACGTCTTATATCCTCTCTAACCCAGCCTGCGTTTCCCTGCAGGCTTTAAACTCCTCACCTCTCCGCTGTATCTCTGGCCCAGCGTGACTCCAACCCCGTCCAAATGCACACCTCCGTCTCCAAGCTGCTGACCCTCTTCTGCCTGCTCAGCGTCTCCACCTACCTGCTCCACCTGGGCCTCCTCTTCCACAGCTCCCCCTGCCTGCAGCCCGCGCCCCCCCCGCCCCCAGCGCCACCCCCACCCCCACCCCCGCCCCCGAGACCCCTGAACCTCAGCATTCTGCTCTGGGCCTGGCCCTTCGGACGCTCCTACTCCCTGGAGGGCGACCCCTGCCGCCAGATGTACAACATCACCGGCTGCTTCCTCAGCGACGACCGCTCCGCCTTCGCCACCGCCGACGTGGTGGTCTTCCACCATCACGAGCTCCGCTGGGCGCCCCCCTCCTCCTCCCGCTCCCTGCCCCTACACCTCCCCCGCCCGCCCTCCCAGCGGTGGGCCTGGATGTCGCTGGAACCTCCGGTCAACAGCGGAGACCTCAGACCGTTCAACGGCCTCTTCAACCTCACCGTGAGCTACCGGCGCGACGCCGACGTCCCCATCCCCTACGGCCGGACCGTGCCCCGGTCGGCGGGGGGTCGCCGGGGCGACGACGACGACGACGCTGCCGCGGCTGCCCCCCTCGTCCGGAACCGCTCCTGCCTGGCCAGCTGGGTGGTCAGCCGGTACAAGCCCACCCAGGCCAGGGCGGAGGTCTTCCGGCGTCTGAGGCGGCGCGTCCCCGTGGAGGTGTACGGCCGGTGGGCGCAGAAGCCCCTGGCGGAGGACCGGCTGCTGCCCACCATCGCCCGCTGCTACTTCTACCTGGCGCTGGAGAACTCCAACGCCACCGACTACATCAGCGAGAAGCTGTGGAGGAACGGACTGGGGGCCGGGGCCGTGCCCGTGGTGCTGGGCCCCAGCAGGGCCACCTACGAGGCCCTGGCGCCGCGCGGTTCATTCATCCACGTGGAGGACTTTGGCAGCGTGGAGGCGCTGGCGGACCACCTGAGGAGGGTGGCGTCCGACGGCGAGGAGTACGCCAAGTACTTCGGCTGGCGGCGGACGCAGGAGGTGAAGACGTACGGCGACTGGCGAGAGCGTCTGTGTCAGATCTGCGTGCGCTACCCGGGACTGCCCCGGCACAAGGTGTACCACGACCTGGACGCCTGGCTGGGTGGGCCGTTAGGGAGGCACGTGCCACGCTCGACTGGTTCCTGAGAACACGGTGGTTGGTAGCCTGACTCATTCAACCCACATGCCAGTTATGAGTCAGTTATGAGATACTAGCGGTGGAAGCGCCGGGGGTTGTGTTGCAGCGGGAACGTAATAAGATTAGCACCCTTTCAGGTCGTGCTTGAGGTTTTTTCTTAACAACGCGCTGGCTCTTGGCGTTTAAGTAGAGGGAGTTACACGATGAAAGGAGATGAAGAGATGAAGAGTTGCAAAATACAACAAAAACTGACTGCTCGGCATCAGTCCCTGAACGCATTCGACTTGTGGTCACAATGCGTTCACACTTGATAGCTTGATAAAGCTTTCTTCTCTCCCTTTCCAAAAGGAAAAACAAAATAATTTTTAGGATTATTTTAACGGCTTTGTGTTTTTATATGTGTATTAGGAGCAGTAAATTATGCACATATTTTGTTACTGGCAATCTTTGCAGCGAAACAATAAAGTTACTTGAATGACTGTTTTCAGAGTTTATATGAATCATTATTATTTTTCCATTCAGGCCTAAGACAAAAACTTTTTTTGGGAAAGGTTGGTTTTCTAATGACTTTCTGTATTCTCACCATATGAGGAAAATCCAGTACATACCCGAGATAAAGGTAGCAGGCGAATTATTCTTGCAAGTTACAAATAGGCCTACATAGGGCCAAATGGCCATTATCGTGGGATTCCCTAACTGTCATTAATTACTAAACCAATCACATTTACAATTGTAATTGTAATTGGTTTAGTAATTAATCAAAAAATCTTTTTACATTTTTTAATTGCTAAACCAATTACTGAATTACTAATTACTGAACAAATCACAATTACTAGCAATAACATTCCTATACGTCCGGATGTGATGTGACGTAGCAATGTACTAGCTATGAATCCCCAACCATTAAAATGGAAAATAGGGTGTTAAAATAAATTATAAATAATAAAACATAACTGGGTACTAGGCTACCTACTAGGCCAAATACTAAGATAAGATAAAGTCCTATTTTATTGATCCCAGATGGGAAAACAATAAAATCTATTATACTGGTGAACAGATGGAAACAACAGACAAGGTTTCAGTTCAGATAATATAAATATTTATTTATTTTTCCCCAGCGCCAGCATATCCACATGCATGCCAAACCATCTAAAGAGTGGTACATCCCTTGTACTGACACAAGTATGTAACAAGGGTGTCTAGCCGACATAAAGCTTTCTTCAACAAGACACACAGAAAGATAGAGCCAAAAGTAAGCCAGTTTTCGGGTAAAATGACTAACTGGAAGGAAAGGAAAGAGCAGAGGTTTTGAGAAAACACTGAATAAAAACATAAAAGTTTGATTATATCATTGATACCAAAACATATGTGTTTGCTCGGTAGGCTCAACCATTTTGAAACAGTACCACAAAAATCGGTTAAAAAATCTCCAACATTAGGCTGTAAAATCTAGTTTCATCCATGAATACTGTAGGTTTCAACCAGAAGTGTAGTAGTTCTTCACAAAACTGTAGTTCCAACCAGGAGAAAGGGTAGTGTTAATCAGTAGTAGTTATTAGCAGTAGTATTGTAGTTATAATCAGTATAACCAGTTTTAACCATGGAACTGTAGTTTGGACCAGTAGTACTGTAGAGCTGTAGTTTTAAAACTTCAGTGTGAAGGAACTAATGTGATACAGACAGTGTCCGGTTTTAAATGGGAGTATAACATTAGCTACCAGATATCCCCTCTGTGGGTTGACTGCCATATAAATTAAAATAAATTAATAAAAAATGAATACATTACTTATTCTTGCTGATGATTTATGATTTATGATGAGCAAGGGATTTTTTAAAACTTTAGAACGAGCTTGGCTGTAATTGGTGCAAACAAAATGCTTTTTTAACATTAAGATGGCTGCAAACTCACAAAATGTGGTACAGTGTCACAACTGTCGAGTGTGACCACTTTCTAAGAGGAGGAAGTGGCTTTCCTGAGAGTCAACTACAATAGGCCACTTTCTAAAACAAAACAGGGTTCCCATACACCAGCCATAGCAGATATTCACAAGTTCAATTTGCTCCAGATAACAACATTTAAATTTGTTAAGGTTGGCGTAGCATTTAAGGGCCTTCAAAAATGATGTGATGTTTATCAGTCTTACAAGCCATTTAAAAAGCAATCCATTCGTCACCTCACTAGTGGGTGTGTCCACCCAGATGAATGAGGGATAGATCAGCCTACCAGCCTATCCGATGCACTCTACCAGCTGGTAAACTGATCTAACCACAACATCTGGATGTCATTCTACATTTACAGTTCAATTGAACTCAAGTGTGTGTGGATGATGGCTGCAGTTTCAGCAGCCTCCCCTGGACCCCAGTCAGACTGATTGGACTCTGGGGCTGGCTGGGGGTGCTCACAGGTTGCCCTTTGAGACATCAATGGGCAATAGGTCAAACCAGCCATCCCCACACACAGTCGGGGCGATCTCCTGCATGGAGCACCATCGTCCTGTATCAATGTCTGCAGACCCGACAGTAAACCGGTATCCAACACCACCACCACCCTGCATCCTCGGTTATGGAGGATCCCAGAAAAAGCCAGCCACCTAGGCTTCTAGGTGTGCAGCATGGACATTGCATACAGTCAGACGGGTAGGAGTAAGACGCCAAACTAAAGCCTAGCCGACGCTGGTTTCTATGGGAACCCCGTGTATTCAACGGGAACAACACAAAAAGGTAAACAAAGTACAACAGTTCTGTAGTTGCTCGGGCTCTCAAGTAAATAAACGTCTAGACGAGGAAGGTGTGTGTGGTACAGTTAGAGCAGCAACACATCGGCCTCTTCCACGTTAGCAGCGGTATACAGAGGAACACACACCGGGAGAGAGAGCCGAGGGTCGTGTCAGCACCGGGTCAGAGCGCTAGGTACAACTGTTTCAAAGGGACTCTGAAATCATTCAAGTTATATTGAGTTTTATAGTGAGCATGTTCACACAGTAAACTTGCCGAGAACTGTACAGGAAATGCATATTTATTCATTGTTTACTTTATTATTTTTTTTGCCATAGCACAGCTTCATCAAAATCATGCATAGAGGAACAAGAGCAAAGGACGATACGGTGTCAAAAAACGTACGATTAAAACTTACGATTGCAACGTACGGTTACACGTTACGATGCTTGGGTGTGTTGCCGTGTAACATTTCCATTCAATGTTCAAAACACGAACCAAAGGCGCATTGGAGAATTAAAAAAGGATCGCGACTAGAAGGATTTAACCCAGAAACGTCTCTAATCTCAGTGAATGTGAACATTTGTCTGCAGCCGAAAGCACAAGCAGTCTTGGATCAACGCTCCAAGCGGAGAATAAAACTCAAAATGAAAGCCCATTCTTGTCCCAGAGTTCAGCGTCTTGTTGCGACTCCCTGATTATACGTATGCTAATAAAAACATGTCTGCTACCTTAAAGTGATAAAGTCTCAAAAATAAATAAAAGCTGTGTGATTACACGGTAAGGATTGTTTTGTAGGATAGTGTAGTGGCTAGGGCGGTCCACTCCCAGCCGAAAGGTACCAGGTCAAACCCTGATGTCCGCAGAATAACCTGTAGGCATCCCTGAGCTATGACGCCCAGAAAAGCTCTCCCTGCTCCATAATGACCTGCAACTGAATTCATTTCAAGCCGCTGTTGATAAAAGCGCCTGGTAAATGGCTAGGAGAGTGATGTTTGTCAGAATGAATCATAGAAGCAATTAAAGAGCAATCTGAAATAAAGAATAGCACACGGCGAGAAGCAGTGGACACAGAGACGAGAGGTAGGGAACCGCTGATAGGCAGGGTTGGTCATATGAGATATGAGAGCCGGAGGGACAGTTGGAAAGTCAGAAGCAAACCGAATCATGTCTCTTCTGCAGGACGCTTAAACCATCTCACTCTTCTACTTCCTGTTTCCCTGCTCTCCTCTTTTCACCACACACTTCCTCCTGCTTCTTCAAGTTCCCGCATAATGTACATCACCCCAAGATACACGTGCACCTGATTGTGTGTGTGTGTGTGTGTAAAGTAACTTAGTTTACATTTGAGCGTGTGTGTGTGTCCGCGCATACGTGTGTGTCTGTGTGTGTGTGTGTGTGCGTGTGTGTGCTTGCGTGTGTGGGTGTGTGTGCGTGTGTGTCCAGTCTACTGGGGGAACCTCTGCAGGTAGAGGGTGGAATCGTCAAACAGCGGGTTCTTCACCTCCATCTCCCCTGTCTGAAGAGAGAAGAGAAGGGAAACATAGCTATTTTAGTCAGCTTTTACTGTAGTTTTCTTTGACCACCGTTCTGGAACGCCGTAGTTGTGTACGCAATTCCATTAAGTTAGCTTGATCGCTTAGAAATAATTCAACCACTGTTTTGCCATGAAAACGATGCAAAAGTCTGTCCATTTTTTTTTTTTTTTGCCATCACTAGCTAATTTCCAGTTGTACTAGCCGGTATTGAACAAAGTAAGGCAAAAATACATATTTGTTTTTTTTTGGGTTTCGTATTGATTATACACCCAGTAACAGGTGTTTCAGCATTGAAAAGCTTTCCTGGTGCTAACACATAATTAAAAACAAGAGCCGTCAATAAAAGTTTAATAAGTAGTGCTACTTTACTTTACTCTTCGGTCTGCGGACAAAATGGTTGTCACTTGTGACTACCAAAACCGATCTGTTCTTGGGTGACACAAGCGTGCACAGTTGTAATGCTTGTTAACTCACCGGAGCCAAACCAGGACACTCGTAGACAGTGAAGTCCCCGTCTTCTGTCTCCTCGTCCGACGTTGCTGCGTAGTCGGGTATCTTTGGCTCGCCTCGATGTCTGTAAGAAGAGAGGGGGAGAGAGAGAGAGAGAGAGAGAGAGAGAGAGAGAGAGAGAGAGAGAGAGAGAGAGAGAGAGAGAGAGAGAGAGAGAGAGAGAGAGAGAGAGAGAGAGAGAGAGAGAGAGAGAGAGAGAGAGAGAGAGAGAGAGAGACAGAGAGAGAGAGAGAGAGAGAGAGATAGAGAGAGAGAGAGAGAGACAGAGAGAGAGAGAGAGAGAGAGAGAAGAATTAAGTAATATATTAGCATCAATGCGATACATTAACACTGGTCAGGTATACTTTAATACGGCAATACCTGACCCTCAGTATTAATGCTAATCCGATTTCACCAAGCTGCTACTCACTTCTCCAGGGACAGCATCTGTTGCCTCTGGTGCTGGTAGTGGTACATCTGGGCACTGTGGGCAAGCTTCTTATCCCCCGGCTGGGGAGCAAAATGAATAGAAAAAGTCATAAAAGGAAACCCAATATACCCAAGGGTTTTTTTTGTTAGATTTTCCAATAGTTTTCCACGAGGAGAGAGAGCATGTGCGACATTTCTTCATAATTTCAGAGTTATCTTTTTACCAGCAAACCAATCACTGGCGGATCTGAAGGAGACAACCGCAAAATGACCATTTGATTTCGGAAAAAAAAGGGTAGGTTGCGTTTACAACAAAACTAGCTTTGTGTCTGCACACACTGCTTTTCCCTCACGGAGGTATAATAAGAGCTTGTCACTAGGATGTTCAGTTAGGAGCTAAGGAGTACCGCGGCTAGTTGTCATGGAAACAGAAACTTTTAGACTGTTTCCGAGACAACAAGGCATGCTAGCTCCTTAGCTCCAAGATAAGCGATAACTCGCATGCATGAATGATTTGTGGCACACGCAGACACAGAAAAATACAGTTTGCTTTGTGAGAGGCACTGAATGTAGAGTCTAAAATTGAACAACCTACTCTAAAAATGAAGTGTCTTTTACGTACACCTATAAAGCAGACTTATGGCGCTCACCACAGAGCTGTCGTAGGCGTGACCTCTCATCGGTCCGTAGGCGGGGTATTCCACCTTCTGGGACAGACCTACACCCCTCTTTAACCTGAAACACACACACACACACACACACACACACACACACACACACACACACACACACACACACACACACACACACACACACACACACACACACACACACACACACACACACACACACACACACACACACACAACATTAGCCTCTAGGTTTCTCATCTTGTGCCCAATAAACAAGGGAAACGTAACATAAACTTTCATTGGTATCATACTCATAGGCATGCACACCAACTCAACGTTACAACACAATAGGTCAGGATATTGTACTGCGAGCTGGTCAACCTCGCAAAACAGGCCCCTGGCAGAGAAGCAGGACCCCGTGACGGGGCGTAGGTCTGTGTATTACACAGCGATTTGTGACTTCTTCCGAGAGAAATCAATCATTTGTTCAAAAAAGGTTTTATTGACTTAAACATTATTTAGCGCTTAGAAGTAGTATCCATTACTGTTGATAGTATCCATGGCAATGGTTTGTTATCCATAGCAGCGGTTTACTGCCGATTGCGTGATTGATCTTGATTCACGTTTACAGGGGACCTATTATACCACCGGGTATGAGTGTGATTAGCCTTACAAGCCGTTTCGAAAATCTGCCCCATATGACATCTCTAGTGGGCGTGTCCACCTAGACCTGTGCTGGATAGATGAGCAACGTTTACTTCAGTCCACGGGGTAGGCTGGTAGACTGATCTATCCAGCACAGTCTATCCATCGAAATGGCTTGTAAGGCTAATCACACTCACACCTGGTCTAATATGTGTAATATGTCCCCTTTAATTAAACCTGTAGGAAATTGTCACAACTGCTCTACTTAAGATAGAAAAATATAACCGAAAGTAAACATTATATAATATACACATACAAGTATAGGCCTATTTACATATTGAACTCACTACACTAATGGTACAATAATGTATAATGATGATGATAACCAAATGACATTCATAGAGTACATGGATTAAAAAACTGAGGTAAAGAGAGCTTTACAAACAAACCAAGGGTTCCTACCTGACCCAGCAGACCCCGGCGGCCACCAGCGCCAGGGACCCAGCCACGATGAAGGTGCTGCTGAGAACTGAGAACAGAGACAGGACCAGGGTGACCGGGAGGGAGTGACGCACCAACCGCACCGCTCCGGAGGTCGACATCGCCCACCGAGAGGACCGACTGGGGAACCACCAGACAACAACCAACCTCCTGGATCTGGCCCTCTCTCACTGGTCTAGGAGTCTCAGAGAGAGCTGGTACCTCCTGGATCTGGCACTCTCTCACTGGTATAGTCTCAGAGAGAGCTGGTACCTCCTGGATCTGGCACTCTCTCACTGGTCTAGGAGTCTCAGAGAGAGCTGGTACCTCCTGGATCTGGCACTCTCTCACTGGTATAGTCTCAGAGAGAGCTGGTACCTCCTGGATCTGGCACTCTCTCACTGGTCTAGGAGTCTCAGAGAGAGCTGGTACCTCCTGGATCTGGCACTCTCTCACTGGTCTAGGAGTCTAAGAGAGAGCTGGTACCTCCTGGATCTGGCCCTCTCTCACTGGTCTAGGAGTCTCACAGAGAGCTGGTACCTCCTGGATCTGGCCCTCTCTCACTGGTATAGTCTCAGAGAGAGCTGGTACCTCCTGGATCTGGCCCTCTCTCACTGGTCTAGGAGTCTCAGAGAGAGCTGGTACCTCCTGGATCTGGCACTCTCTCACTGGCCTAGGAGTCTCAGAGAGAGCTCACAGTGTCTGAAGCTAGGGAAAGGAGTGGGCTGGAGGGATCCGGTTGTGTGAGGCTGTGGTTGCACCAGAGCAGGAGTCAATCAGTCCCCGCACCCGCTCGTGGCTCATACACCATGGCATTGATGAGCACTAACACGGCGTGGCAGAGCTAATTGTCAATAAGTGACTGCTTGTGTTGCCTAATGCCATGCAGCACAAATTGTGCGGAACGGTCTCGAGGTTCAGAGAAACTTAAATATAAATCCTTTTGGAAAGGAAGGAGCAGGGGTTTATAGCTGGAATTTCCCAAATTATGGAATGTGGGAGTTTTGAGTAAACAATTGAGACAAAACAAAAACAGTGAATATTCTTGAATATCAGTGAATGTCGGCGAACAGTGGCGTACCAACGAAGACGTTGTCATTGGGCACGTATGGGGTGATCACAGGAGCCCCAGAGAGACCTGCCGTGTGATTGGACGCCAGGAGTAGGGCCGAGGGGGCGGCTGCAGTGCTCTGATTGGCTGCCTGTGCTGCAGTTGCAACTGGCCTGTAGGTGGCGCTGGGTACCACCAGGGGCAGCGTCTCCTTGACGACCGCCGCTTCCTGCACCGGGGTTGACGCTGTGCCAGAAATAATGAAATAAATATTTATACATTTTTTTACTATTTTCTTCCAATGTGGGCAAGGATTAACAAATGTTAAAGACAAACCCAAATGACAAACTTCTAGAGAGAGAGATAAATATTCACAACTGTTTATATTGTGTCATGTTACAAGAACACATCTGCAGTCACAACATAACAAAAGTGCATCTATATTCCAAGATGGGGAAAAAGCAATGAACCGATGTATTTGTCTGTATTGTATTAATATGCGACTTCGCGCTGGCTTGTGATTGGTTGATACCTGGCTTCCTGGACTTGGTTACCCGCTGTTCAGTGACGATGGTGGACAAGAAATCTATCTCCTCATCAAGCTCAGGGTATGTAGTCTTCTTAGCTGTAGATAAACACATAAACACACATCCTGTGAATTACACACCCACACACACACACACACACACACACACACACACACACACACACACACACACACACACACACACACACACACACACACACACACACACACACACACACACACACACACACACACACACACACACAAGCAAACACACATCCTTCAACCGCTGGTCATACGTTGAACCCCAGTTGGATTTATGACATTTTTTTGTATCCTTATGGTGGCACATTCATATCTCGACATCTCCGTTATTTTTGAGATAATAAATTAGTTTCAGCTCAACAGACTGTTCAATTGAGACAGTTTAATGAGCTGTTTTAACCCTCAAATAACCCCCCCCCCCCCGTTGAGGCTGTTACTCTCTAGTGGTTAGAGATTGTATGTGCAGTCATCAGGAAATAGTCACTAAAAACCGACCACGGTAGGCTGCGTGTTAAGTGGTGCAATGCAGAGTGCGGGGAGGCTGAGGGCAATGAGAACATTAGAACATGATGATATGATGGCATGAGGAAGGCTATGAGAGGATGAGATTATGAGAGGGTGTGCACATGAGGCTATGGTAGGATTATAGGATGAGGTAATGAGAGCATGATTCTAGTGGGTGGAGTGAGTTTTAGTCACATGTCATCAAGGAGAAAGAGCTGACACAGTGACACAGTGATGCAGTGTTTGTGTGCGTGTGTGTGTGTGTGTGTGTGTGTGCATACCGAAACGTAATATTCATTATTTAGAGTAGGTGGATGAGTGTGTGTCTATAGTGTGTGTGTCTGTGTGAGAAGAGAGGGAATGAGATAGGGAGAGAGAGTTTCATGAAATTAGTTTGATTGAATGAATGTGCTGCCAAGTGTGTCTGTGTGTGTTTGTGTATGTGTGTGTTGTGTGTGTCGGTGGATAGGGAAAAGCTTTACTGAGTTACTGGGCTGCTCTGACTGTGTGGGTGGAGGACAGCGAGAGAGAAAGAGAGAGAGAGAGAGAGAGAGAGAGAGAGAGAGAGAGAGAGAGAGAGAGAGAGAGAGAGAGAGAGAGAGAGAGAGAGAGAGAGAGACCAATAGAGATAGAGAGTGTATGCATGAGTGTTGAGATAATCTGAGCATGTAGTAAAGCATGTGTGTGTTTGTGTGTTTTTGTGAGTGAGTGTGTGTGGTATGCTGATGACGGAGGCTGTGCGTTTCTTTGTGTGCTGCTAGTGGGTCATTTGATTATCAGAGCATAGTATCCTCTGACCTGCATACATATCATATATGTACTAATATATAGACCACATATGTTCATAAATATATGAATTGATAGCAAAGATTCATTAATCAAATGGTTTATTAATAAATCATTTGAATTGAAAAAAAAGTCTAATATTATTTATTTATGACACAAGGTAGGTTCATGTTTTCAATTTCTTTACAATGTAATTGTGACATTTAAAATATAATTAAATGCAATTGCAAATGATTGCATTTGTTTAGTGCCGTCTGTAGCTGGCACCAACGCCTAGCCCCTGGATGGAAGAACAGACAGGAAATGTTCAGACCAACAGCTAACCAGCACAGCTTACCATAGTGGTGTGCCTTACGTCCCCTGACCATACAGCGGCCGTGGGGGTCCTCCACCAGGGGCCCAAGGCAGGGGCCACACTGCGTGCCCCCCAGGGGACAGAAGTGACGGCCGGCCCTTGCGCAGTCCAGAGACCTGGGACATGATCCTGGGGGGGGGGGGGGGGGGGGGGGGGGGGGTTGGGGGGTTGGGGGAGAGAGGCACAATATGTTCAGAGAAACAAAGAAACATAAGGACAGGTCTAATAGGCCCTAGGTGTGGTTGAAAGATCTCAAAATCAAATGATATAGAGATTAATGTCTGAAGTCTGAAGGCAGCCAAGCTCAAATATAGGTCAATGGGGCGTTTCTCTTCCCCTGGCCTACGTATATCATAGGAGTGCTGAGTGAAAAATAGGGATGTTGGAGTTATTTGTGCTGCGATTAAAGGTCTGTTCTGAAGTGCCCTTCCAAAAATAAAACATCTTGTGAGATGCCTCTTCTATGCACTTCTACGTGTAACGTCGTCGTATTTGACAAGACAACAGTGGACTCGGAGCACGGTGGAGGGAATAAAAATAACGTAGCTTTCCACCTCTCATGATGCAAAACACATTGTTATCTTAGCATGAGTTCCGCACGCACATGCACACACACACACACACACACACACACACACACACACACACACACACACACACACACACACACACACACACACACACACACACACACACACACACACACACACACACACAAAGGTATCCCTTGACACAGAGTTTAAACTTTACATCACTTTGCATAAAAAAACGTTACATCAACTACATTATGCGCAAGAATGGAACACTTCCCAAACCGTATTTGATCTGGATTTACTATGATTTGCTTCTTAGGAGTTTAGCAGACCCTTCATCCACAGTGACTGACAGTGAATTTTGATAAGGTCATGTGACACTAAGGAGCAGGTAGGGGTTAGCGGGCTGGTCGATGCCTACAGGTAGGCTTTAGACATTGAGACTCGAACACAGAATCTTTTGGATGGTCGTTCAACACCCTAGCAACTTCATTATCCTGCCCGGTCCTGCTTTAGATACTGTACGGTAAACATCAGATGATAACAACAATCATTGTACACATTTTAAAAGGTGCTAGTAGTAGTAGTAGTAGTAGTAGTAGTAGTAGTAGTAGCAGCAGCATCAGCAGTAGTCAAGGTAGTAGCAGTAGTAGTAGGCTGCTAGCAGTAGACTACTACCAGTAGTAGTAGTAGCAGCTGCAGTCGCAGCAATAGTAGCAGTAGAAGTTGTAGAAGTTGTAGTCGTAGCACTAGTTGTACATGGAGCTTATGTACATATGGTTGGTGTTCTATTCACTACTATAGTATGCAGAGTTCATTACGTCATTACTGTGCTAGGTTCAGCCAGCCGTGTGTTTGGGTGCAGGTGGACCAGAGGAGGACGGACCGCAGAGTCATGGCTCTCCAGAGAGGCTCTGCCGGGGGGTGATGGAGTCAAGGCGGTGATGACGCTCACCTCCCTCTCCCAGGCAGAGGAGCAGCTGGCCCACCGCACCGATAAACCACACACACACTAGACCACACATGGAACGCCGCCATTGCTACCACGCTTTTATGAATTACACGTACCTTTGTAACGTTGTATACTTTATTATTCAACCAAACGTACTTCTGATGAAAGAATCAGTAAAAGCAGTATCTTGGCATTTTTCTGTTTTCAGGTTAATGATATATATTTTATGTATTTTATGATCTTTAACAATCCTTTTTCACTGATCAAATATAAACCGGAATAGCTGAATGGCGTGAAAGACCTTAGAAAATTGAGGAAAGTCCAGTCTGAATTTATCTTCTTGTTGTGACACAGCTTGGTAAGGGGGAGATTATGACGGTCTGACATTGTACTTGCTCATCTTGCGGAGGAGGGAAATAGTCCAGGTCTGGACATGGAGTCACAGGGGACATGAGAAGGTAAACAGGAAGAGAGGTGCGGACCAAGAGCCTACAGCACACCAAGCATTTAGAAAACAACAACATTCAAGTTATTGCAGTTTGGCCAGCATTCTCATGTTCCTTTCCTTTGAACCAGCATCATCAACATCATCATCATCTTCACCTCAACTTATGTGAGACAATGGGTTGCTATGTGCACGTCGTCATGGCAACCAGAGACGGTGTGACGTCACCAGGGGCTTGGTGAGTCATCGTGGCACAAATGAACAACGCTGGGTGGGGCAGGGCTGGGCGGGGGGGGGGGATGCGGTGGTCCTCAGGCTTCTGGACGTAAGCATCAGGTGGAGCAGGGGGCGGGGAGGCGGCGGGGAGGGTTTGGAAGGTTATAATGTGATAAAGGAAATGAGACTAGAGCAGAGCCTGGGACGATGAATGAAACCAAACATACAGTGAGAGAGAGAGAGAGAGAGAGAGAGAGAGAGAGAGAGATAGCGAGATAGCGAGCGAGCGAGTGAGTGAGTGAGTGAGTGAGTGAGTGAGAGAGAGAGAGAGAGATAGCGAGAGAGAGAGAGAGCGAGAAAGCGAGAGAGAGAGCGAGAGAGAGCGAGAGCGAGAGAGAGCGAGAGAGACAGGAAGGGCGTCATCCGGGCTACCCGAAGTTGCTCGGATTGTGGTTAAAGGGTGGCGATGACATCCGTCAATGTCAACCCAGCAGAGTGACCACATGGCCACACCAATATGTGCTCCCGCGTCAATCGTCGCATTTGTTCCTGACATCATTTTTTCAGACTGAGACTGAGAGAAGCAGAGACAGAGGGACACAGAGAAGACACCAAGAGTCAGAGATAGAGAGAGAGAAAGAGAGGGAGAGCGCAAGACAAAGAGACGCAGGGGGATAGCGAAAGACAGAGATGCAGAGACAGAGAGATAGAAACAGAGAGTGAGATGGGCCCTGGACTAGTTTCGGATTTTATTTTCTTCTCCCCCTTATATTGAGTTATGACCATTAGGTTAGCACGGCCCAGTCTAACCGCTTTTCTTTTCTGTACACCAAATTGGCTGTCGTTGCAGTGGTTGAATCGTTGTTTACCGATTCCCTCACTACTCGTTAGGAACGGATGTTGGGGGGGGTCTAGCTTAATTCGGCTATCACTCTTTTCTACTGCCTTTAGATTGGGTTGCAGCAGCTGGAGGCTGGTAATTATTTAGAGGTGGAGCCCCCTAATGTTTGAAGGGGTTAGGGGAAGTTTATAGTTTGGGATTTTACAAGTATGGAATATTACTGCTTTCTCTGTTACTGAGTTACTGGTAGTGAATGTTAGAAAACTATTGTTTGTAATATTACTGGTTTCGAATTTTACTTGTTAGGGTAAGGGTTATAGGGTTGGGGAATGTTGGTTGTGGTGGAAGGTTGGAAGGTGGAAGGTTAAGCACAAATAAATGAATAAAAAACAAGGTTGGGCAGGTAATTTGACTTGCCTGAAATGGAAATTGCAGGAGCAGCGAGTGACTCTATGCTGGTTTCCAACCAGGGGAATGCTCTAACAAGCTCTAACAAGGTAAACAACAGGGGCCAGCAACTGGCGCCAGATTATTTTGAGGTTATATGATATTTTTATTTATTATAGATGTATATATATTTTTTTTTAAATATCGAATATCTATATCTGTTAGCTTAAATGTAAAGGGCCGTGAATTTTCTTTTCTTTCACAACCGTGTTTTAATTTAAATGTAACAAATCCTGCTACTACTCCCGGTAGGTTAGAGACACACTCGTCACGGTCACGCGTAAACTGCGAGGGGCTGAGCGGGAGTAATTGGGAAGCTATATACAACAACCATGGCGACCCGACATTACTTATTTTTGTGGGACACTGCACATAGAGAAAGGCAGGAGTTGTTGACAAAAGTCCACAAAAGATTTAAGACGCCAAGCTCTGAGACTTTGCTGTTTTACGCAAGTAGAGTCTCTGATGAGGCTACTTCACCTGCAGCTCTTATAACGGTCAGTCAGACTCAGTACCCGCCATGCTGTGTGTTTATGTGCGTGTGCGTGTGTGTGCGCGCAGTAAATCAGCACCCCCCCGATGTGGTGTGTGTGTGTGTGTGTGTGTGTGTGTGTGTGTGTGTGTGTGTGTGTGTGTGTGTGTGTGTGTGTGTGTGTGTGTCTGTGTGTGTGTGTGTGTGTGTTTAAAAGTGGTTGGCTGCTTTTTTTAGCTGCGCACTACTGCTCTCTCTACAGCATAAGGCAGGGGTCGGCAACTGGCGGCCCGCGGGCCATAACTGGCCCGCCAGACATAATATCTGGCCCGCCAGATTATTTTGAATAATATAATATACAGTATGCATGTTTTTTCAGAGTCATCGAGTACTTGGTAGGCATATGACTAAGCCAGCTGATGGGCCTGCATCGCAGTTCCAGATGCACTTTTATTAATCAATTCCTTGAACTAGCCTCTGAAAATGTTCTGGCCTACTGGCTGGAAACTTTGTTGCCGACCCCTGAAGTACCTCGAGGGCAATTGCAATTTAAAAAATGGAACTAACAGCAGTGCAGATGTCCAAATTGTTTGTGGATTGTGTTGACAAGAGAAAGAAGGGTTAGAGATTAAATTTGTCCAAAGATTTGTGGTTTCCCATTTTACAGTGAAACTGAAACCCTGACATTCCAACAAAGACCACCACCTCTCCCTGATATGGTCTGTTTCCTAGCAACCTGTGTGATCTGCATTTCCACAAACTCTCTCTCTCTCCCTCCCTCTCTCTCTCAAGGCTGACCAGCTCCCCCGTCTATCAAAGGTTCTACATCTCTAGAGTAACTCTTGTACATGCCAACATACAAATGTGAATAGTAGCCTACCATTCAGATTGGATGGATATTTACCCAACTGAATTTCCCGTCTATAGGATCAATAAAGTACCATCTTACAATCGTATCTTATCTCATAAGACACACAATCAATCAACACTTAAGATAGTTTGGGAGTGTTTTGTGCTATCTTTGGAGGGAGCATTTTTGTAAACACAAAACAGTAGTCTGTGTTGGAAGACATTGTTTAACTTTATGTGTTCATCAATAATGAATGAGTTTACTGGTAGAATCTTTTAACCCAGCCCTCTAAATTTGTTTGGGTGGCTTAACTGGTGAGAGATTACCAAGACTGTTCTCCCAGATGGCACTGACGTGAAGAATAAGAAATCGGTGCTTTAAGAATGCTTTCAGATTACTCTTTAGCTCCCACTCCAGATTTTACTTGAACAGCAAAGCTGCATAACAATCTAAGAGAGTTTGTTGATCAGAACCTCAATGTCTCAGCTAAGATGAGACAGCGCAATCAAAACGCAAAGCCATCAGACGGACAACAGAGTCAAGAACATGAAACATTGAAAACAACAAACATTGCATTACCTCCATCTCTGCTGCAAGTGGAAATAAATCTCCCCGAACTCAAGGATGTTTGGTCCCAATAAATGATGCCACAGATGCCACATTGGCAGCTAGCTTGTGGAGATTTACTCTAAAATATCTTACGCATTGCCGTTACAACGCAACATTATGGCTCCTAATGTTGCCAAGATGACACACACACACACACACACACACACACACACACACACACACACACACACACACACACACACACACACACACACACACACACACACACACACACACACACACACACACACACACACACACACTCTCTCTCTCTCTCTCTCTCTCCGAGCAGAGAACATCCAACAGAACCTGCAATCATCCCCCCGCATAAACTTTAATATATATGCTTTATTGGCGATATAATTCTCATTAGGCCGTCCACAGAGAAACACTGATAAATATAATCATAAAAATGCAGAAAAAAATGCCCTTCACTCTTAGTTTGAGGTACATTGTGTTCTCTACCGTTATATGACACTGGGATGTACTTCACTACCAGAGGACAGGAAGTGATGCGTACCATTGAGAAGACAACCATGACAGTGATGAATCTGCACTTCTGTGATGGCTAACTGACCAGTGAGGTGTGGCTGTCTCTAGAATGGAATATATTGTCCTGCAGGTCATCCCTATTGTGCCATATTTAAAATGCCATCTCAAAGTTTAAGAACTCAGGCTATTATTTCTAGTTGTTTGTATAACCCTATGTGGACATGTTTTTGTGAAACCAGAGGTTTGTGACAGGTGGACATAGAACAGGCTCAGGGTTCCTTGAAACAACTACCTCATACACATACCAAAGGGCTCAGGCGTGGTACAGAGACCACTGTCCATACGAGCTGATAGTACCCATGGAAACCAGTATCCAGGGAGACCAAATTGAACCATGGAAGGAGTTCTCCCACCAACACCCATTGGATAAGTCTGCCAGCGTCAGCCCAACAGAGCCAATGAGAAGCTTCCCCTTTAAAAACGTGGAGCTCAAACACTTAAGAAACAAAACAGTGTGCGTGCATTTGCTTTTTCCATCCTCGACTGAACCCAGGTTCACTTATTATTTTCTGCTACGTCATTGTTTTATCTGGATACTATCAGTTATCGTAAAATATGTTTCCTCCATTTTTTTCTCTCTAAACATCTAACCTATAAGAACTGCTAGAGATCTCTACGAGAGGTGGTGTGTCCCTTGTATTGTTTTGTTCTTGTTTGCCTTGTTTTCCACTATTTTTCTATTTCCAATGAAATAATAATATTATAATGTAAAAGTGTCCTAGGCCTGTGTTTAAAGAGTCTTCCTCCGTAATGTTGTGTAAATTGATGCCGTAATACCTCAATATTCCTTACCTTCATCTTATCTCTTATCTCAAAAGTTGCCACAGTGATTAGTTTTGTTCAATTTCCAACTATAGTTGTTTTTGCTACTACTGCAGGCATTATATAATTCAAACATTTTTCAACGTGATGTGAATGTCAGGATTACTAATATATAACCATCTATAACAATCAACCATATTGCCTTTCTAGGCCACATAGAGAAAATCGTACAAAAGCTCAAACTCAAACGGACATTGTCAAAAAAACAACAACTGTTTCTGTCGTCCAAAATGTCAGATCAGTTCTTTCCTATTCCAACACCAAACCACCTGCTGGGCAGAGGGTGGCTGGTGCTGTCTCCATCCGTCGGGACGGAAAGGTCAGGACAGCGTTGTGCGTCACGAGACAGACAGAGAGAGACTGTGTGTGTGTGTGTGTGCGTGTGCGTGTGCGTGTGCGTGCGTGCGTGCGTGCGTGCGTGCGTGCGTGCGTGCGTGCGTGCGTGCGTGCGTGCGTGCGTGCGTGCGTGCGTGCGTGCGTGCGTGTGTATATGTCGCTGTCTCAGGCGTCCCCCAGGGTCCTGGAGTCCTCATGTTACCCGGGGTTCAGTTTGGCGGCAGGTCCAACAGAACCAGGCAGCAACATACACTCCCCCGCTACATTAACAGATGGCAGACCACCAGACCAGCAGCTTTACAGAGCACACGCTAACCTAATCCAGCACTCTCTCTTGCCCTCTCTATCCCCATCTCTCATCCCGTCTGACTGGGGCTTAACAGTTGACCACAGGTCTGGCACACAGATACACTGATCCCATAGAGAGGGAGACATATACCAAAAGGGAGAGAGAGAGAGAGAGAGAGAGAGACATAGACCTAGACAGAGAGAGAGCGAGACAGAGAGAGTGACAGAGACACAGAGAGAGATCAAGGATGCTGACGAAAAGTTTGATGGCAGACTCAGTACCTTTTGAGCCGGGAAACAAAACACCCTAGGCCTAAAAAAAACGGTGTGGAGGAGATTCGAATAGCAAATGCCTACCAGTAAAGAACACAGTGAAACATGTCCACGCTCAGTTCTGTGTGGGATGGAGTCACACACCACCAGGGCGCCATAACACCATGATGGACTACCATGGTGTCAGGGCAGCAAAATAACTTGTAATGAAAGAGACTCGTCACCACATCTTCCTCCTTCCTTTAACAGTAGGCAGCACATGATGAGTGTCCGGAGTTATGCTGGACACTCATCATGTGCTGCCTACTTTTATCGCGGGCGTTCCATAACGCCGTCCAGTAGACGCGAGTTCAGCACTTTTAACTCATAAAATCCTATTGGGAGTGTAGACATTCAATTGGTGCGGGTTTTTTTTTGCTTCAATAAAGCTGTGATCTGATCGCACGCGCACCAAGAAGTCAGGGTGAACAAGGGTCTGGTTTGAATATTAAGTTTGAACATTGAGCGCAGCAGCTTTAAGATTCCAAGCCTTCCGCTAGGCCCTGGCTAGCCGCTAGCGTCAATACTAGGTTGAAGTTAAATTACCCAGGAATACATTGGCAACGCCGCAACTGAAATGTCATTGTGTATTGACTGCTTCAGAGGAAACATTCTTCCATAGTCTCTGTATTGATTAATATTGCAGTGATTAGCCGTAGCATAGCACCAGGGGAGTTTCTTTCTCTTCTTGCATAGGTGGTCGGCGTAACCCGTGGCAACAGCGGCCCTTTCCCGCAAACAGCAGTTTAATCAGGTCTCCTGTTTTACTGCCTCCTGGAACGGAGCTCATTCACACAAACGGCAAAATTCTGCGCACACACGCAAAAAAAAACATGCACACACAAGCACACACGTATGCAAGCACATGCATGCATGCATGCATGACCATGCAGGCATCTAACACACCTAAGCAAACACACACACAAACCTGTGCACACACACGTCAGCACACACATGCAAGAAGGCATGCACGCATTCAAAACTTGAGGGCCCAGAGCTCATGGAGAGCATACAATGGAAGGAAAAACACAAGCTACTTTCTGCTTTATAAAGGGTACTTTCTTTTCTATGATTTTTGTGGACCACTTTAAACTGTGTACTGCTTGTTCATTTTTTTACTGTTTTGCCAGATTGTTGACGACAAATGTAGATTTTAAATATATTATTTGGACAATAATGTTCTCTTATCTTATCTATTGGCTCGACTATAAGATCCAATTTCTTTCACAACCAGGGACAATAAACTACAATCTGTTCCATCTCTCAATGCAGACGTTAAGCTAAGACACTACTAGATAATGTTTTATATGAAGAAAAATCTGCAATCTGCCTTGGTCCACAGATCCACCCACAAGAACACACACACCTTGAGATATCAATACGTGTTATGGAAAACACACACGCAAAGTTTATCTTCTCTGTAAGACACGCATACACACTGGAGTGTAATCAGTGAAGGACAGAGAGAAGAAAGGAGTGAATGAGAGCGAGAGGTGCTTAAGGAACACACACACACACGCACACACACACACACAAACACACACGTTTGGGGATTGAATGCAGCTGGAACAGATATAACAGGCAGACATTTTCCAGATGGTATTATTATGAGGGACTGGGCTTTAGTAAATTAACCTGCTTCATCTCTCCAGCCGATGATATATATATGAGAGAGAGAGAGAGAGAGAGAGAGAGAGAGAGAGAGAGAGAGACAGGAAGGGCGTCATCCGAGATTGTAACCAATAGCCCAATAGCAATGCTTCCACCTCCCTCTCATTCTATATATTCTTCTTTCTTGAGTACCTTCCAATGTGTTGACATTATTAGATTGTTTGGCCATTTTCTTTTTTTTTTTCTTCATATCTTACTTTATCTTGTACGTTACTGTATAGTGTAAAGATCCAGGAATGGGATTTCAACAGCTCGGCTTTGTCCACTAAATAAATCATCAAGTTGAATATGGGGCCTATTTTAAGATTAATTGCTTACAACCACATTTATTTGGAACATATTTCAATTGCAGAGAAAATGTGCTGTATGGTGTAATAGCCTTTCTGTTATATCGATTTTTTCCCGCAAGGAAAAGAAGGATGAGTATTGTTTTTAATATGAAAGTGGTTGAATGACTTTGGTCTCCTTCCAAAATAGTTTGTTGACAGTGAGAGGAGGATGTGGGAAGAGGGGCGACATGGAGAGGGGGAGAAGGAGACGGGGGGGGGAGGTAGGAAGACGACGAGAAGGGTGGGAGAGGGGGTGGAGGTGAGGGGAGATGGGGAGAGACAGAGAGGGGAAGGGGGAGGAAGAGGGGGCATGGAAGAGAGGGGGAGGAGGGGAGGGGGAGGAAGTGGGAAGATGAGAAGGATGATAGAGGGTGGAGGTAAGGGGGAGAAAGAGAGGGGGAGGAGGAGAGGGGGAGGGGGAGAGGGGGAGGAGAAGAGGAAGAGAGCAGCAGGGAGGAGGGGCGTGGAAGAGAGGGGGAGGAGGGGAGAGGACGAGAGGGGGAGCAGCGGGTAGAGGGTGAGGGGCTCTTGAGCTGACAGGGGGAATGTGTCGGAAAGTTCTGGTCATCGAGACCACAGTCCTCCAGCTCTGATAACAGCAGAGGGGCGTCTGGAGCACCACTACTTCATCCATCTACCTCTACAATGAAAATTCCAAGGACTATAATATAAGTAGTTTAATGGCACTTATTCTTATTGTATTCCACTATAAATATCTGAAAATCAAGATCTTGAAGATGTTATGGGTTGAAATGTTATTCTTGAACAAATGGAGATTTCTGGTTCATTAAGAGCATGCAACAAGTTTCTGCCGCTTGAATTTCAGTGTTCCAGAGATGTTGTTGCAACAAGTGAAAATAGGTGAGAATAACATCCCTTTCTGTTAGTATGAGAGGTTATTCAGTTAGCAGCACCTTGGGGGGGTGGGGTTAAGGCGTCTAGTTCAAGGATGGCTACAGGTAGTCTGTAGCTACGAGGGATGAAGCCCAGAGTCTCACCCAAACAGCAGTCTGTACTGTGACAGAATACAGGAGCAGGATCGAGGTTGATTTGGCTGGCGATTCACCCGGTTCAATGTACCCATACATTCTAAATCCATCATACCCTATGCAGAACTAGTGGCATATAGACAATATACGGATCAATTGTTGATCATGACTCATTCATGGAACAGGATAAAAAACAGACTCATGCTTTTTTGTCCTCCTGCATCATATCCTGGACAATGATGCAGGATATTGTCCAGGATATTTGAGCTGTTTTGTGATCTCATTTACCCATCAAACATAATAAAAACCATCTCCACCAGATACAGACCAAACCACCGATGACGCAGAACAAGTGTTTTTCAAACCCATCTAACCAAATCAATAAGCTCCTAATCAAGTGAAGGCCAATGAAAAAGGCAAATCAGACATCGACGTTTTAGATGAATAATAAACACAGTATCCCACTTCAATAACACATCACATGTCTTGGCAACAGCGCCAAATAAGGCAGGCTACTATACGAGGCCATTCATAAATATCACGGGAGGGCAGGTGTTATGGTCTTGGTGGGGGTGGGGGGGGGGCTATATAAAGACACCACGACAGCATGTTTACATTAACAACATTTAAGAGTGGCATGTTCAAGACAAAAAGCCAGTTTCGGGCCCGACACATTAGTGGTGCGCATTTTGTAAACAATGACGACAGAAATAGTCTCCAACAGTAACCCCTGAATCAAGTCTAACACGTTCACTTCTCCCAGTTTTCCCACTGCTCTCCCTCTAGACCCCCTTCCAAACTCTCTTTTATTTAATGACATATGTTCCCTTACTCGTCAGACAGTCGCTGGCCAGGATCAGCGTTGCCAGCAAGGCGAGGCGGGAGAGGAGTGCGGGCCGGACGGCTCCGGAGGACCGCATCCTGCAGAGCTCTCCTACCATGGCAGCGACGCACGGACACCAGGGACCATTCCTCCGCCGCGTACCCCACGTGAAGAAAAAATAAATAAGAGCGTCCTCAAAAAAGCCTCTTGGTGTAGACCTGTTTAGCAATCTTTAAATCAAAGCGGACACGCAGGCTCTTGGAGGATTCATGGTGAGGGTTATCGGGCTCGGACGCTTGGTTGTGGATGAGGTGCTTCTGATCACACGGTGTGTGTTGTGTGTTTTCGCTGTTGCCCGGCTGGATGAGAGGAGAAACGTCACTGTGTCGTCACGACGTCTCATCTTCACCACGCAGAGGAGACCCGTGGGCGTGTCCATCCATCCACGAAGTCATCTTTGCCAATGTGGTCCCTCAAAAAAAAACAAAGGCTACAAAAAAACATCACCAACAATGGAATCGAATGCAACAAAACATAAAACAAGATTTATTTAGTACTTCTTCACATTTCTAAATTAGAAAAATAGCAATAGCCTTAATGAAGATTCCGAAATGTATACAAAAACATGAAACATTCACCCCATACAGCAACTACACATAGGCCTAACTTTATTATACGTGTAGCTTATAGCCGACTACTACCTGCAACACAGGAACACTCTGGACTTCTGATAGTAATATTGCTATCAACCGTCTGCTTTGCATAGGACAGAGGTAAAGTCAAATTTCTGTTATCATCTTCTGTGACAACTACACTCTCAACTGACTTCACAGATCTCTCTTAAAGCCATGTCCTCCAAAAAAACTAGGAGAAATAAAAATAGTATCCTCAAACCAGAGGGGAAGGGAGAAGCCTTGATAAGGAACATACAAAGGAGACCGAGTTGACTCCTTGTGGAGCGACAGAACAACAAGATGTTTTTCGAACAAGGTTCATCATCCGTTGACTACAGTACAGCCTGTGAAGAACCAAAAGAAGAACAAATACAAATGCAGTCATGCTGGTATATTTAATCGATAATTATTTATTATCAATAAACATGTGATTCACAATTCAGCGTAAAACATATCTAAAAAGTAGGCTTTTCGAAAAGGTTGGGGAGACGAATACACTTGATAACAATAAATAAAGCAGGAGCAGGGGAGAGTGTGTCTGGGAGGGGGGGGGGGGGACTTTAAAAAGGATTTGTAGTTCCATTCCAGGGATTTATACATATCATACAACATCTCTTCGATAAGGGGTCGACTCGGGTAAAATAGTGTCATCCATGCGTGTGGAGGGGAAATGGTTTGATGTCGAGATATTGGGAGCTTTATACAACAAGGCGTTGAATGACCGATTTGTCTTCTTTGTTGTGCTGACATCGATGAAGAGTTCAGTGAAACCGAGGATGCAGACAAGGATTTCGAAAAAGGCATTGTGTATGGATTATTTGCGTGTGTTCCGACACCATTTAATTTCTCCCACAGAAGGGGGGTGAGACAGGAAAACAGAAAGAGAGGCAAGAGAAGAAATTAAAGGAAAATTTAGTCAAACGAACTAGAATATCGATAACAAATCGGAGGGTTATTTGCACGTTTTTCCTGCAAACCCTAAAGAACCCAAGACCACGTGCACGCTCTCAGCCCGTGCACGCTCCCACCACGCGGATACATGGAAACGCTTCGGTTGTGTAATATTCTTCGGAATAAGCCTCCGCTACCCATCAAACAGCATCGCATAGATCACGCCTCTATAGGGTAGAATGTGTGTGTGTGTGTGTGTGTGTGTGTGTGTATAAAAAAATAAAAGGAGAAATAAATGGCTTGGGCATTTCTCAGTAAGGCCGCTGGTGTAGTGCAGATGTGTGGGTGAAGTGCATGTGCATATTAACCAAGCTGTGCATGTAGGAGTTGTTTGTTACCCCCTGAAAAATGCTATTAAAAAAACAAAATCCATCTTCATCTCATCCTCTCCAGCTCCTCTTCCTCCTCCCCGGGCTGGGGGGGCCCACTGCCTTGCTCACTGGCTGCAGGGTCCGGAAGAGTCTTCCTCTGCACTCTGAGAGTCACTGGGCCGCGTGGGTTCCAGCTCTGGCTGTTGCCTTGGCGACTCAGGCGCCGCCCCCTCCTCCTCCTCGCTGGTCGGCAGCGGGGGTTGCGCTGATGCTGCCGCCGCCGTCGGCGTCGTCGTGGTGTCCGGTTGCTCCGGGGGAGGAGCCGTCTTGTCCTCCTCGCAGTCCGCCGGCGGCGGGGGGGCTGGTGATGCCGCCGCCGCCGCCGTTGTCGCGTCCGGTTGTTCGGGGGGAGGAGCCACCTTCTCGTCCTCCGCCTCCTTGCCGTCAGCCACCGGCGGGGGTGGGAGGGAGGCGGTGGTCGCAGGCTCCCGGTCCGTCGACGGGGGGGCGGCCTCGGGGGGCGTCGGCTTGGGGCTCGAGGGGGGCGTGTCCTGGAGGACACACACTGGGGCGGCGGTCACCGGTGCCGGGGGAGGCGGCGGCGGCGGCGGCTCCTCCGAACTCTCCTGCGGCGCCTTGGGGACGGGCGGCGTCTCGACCGTTTCCGTGACGATCTCGACGTCGGCCGGCTCCTGTGCGGCGTCGGCGGCGGCGGCGGGCGGCGTCTCGACCGTTTCCGTGACGATCTCGACTTCGGCCGGCTCCTGTGCGGCGTTGTCGGCGGCGGCGGGCGGCGTCTCGACCGTTTCCGTGACGATCTCGACTTCGGCCGGCTCCTGTGCGGCGGCGGCGGCGGCGGGCGCCACCTCGGCGTTCTCCTCCCCCTCCACCGCCGCCGCCGGGCCACCTGCTGTGGGGGCGGGAGGCGCCCCACTCTGGGCCGGGGGGGCAGACGGCTGCTCCTCCCCCCCGGCGGCGGGGGGGGGCGCCTCCTTCTGAACGACCTCCTCGCTGCCGGTCTCCTCGGAGGGGCCGCCGTCGGTCGGAGCGGAGGGGGGGGCGCCCGGATCTGCCGGACCCCCGGCGATGCCGTTGCAGCCGCTGTTTGGTGACCCGGCAGGAACCCCGCCCTCTTTATCCTTTTCCTCGTCCGCCACCTCCTCCTTCTGTTCCTCGTCATCTCCCTCCTCCTCCTCCTCCTCCTCCTCCTCCTCCTCCTCCTCCTCCTCCTCCTCCTCCTCCTCTGGTATTCCGTCCACCCCCGGCACGTCCAGGCAGGACGCGTTGGCCAGTGTGGGGGAGCCCTCCACCTGGATCATGGAGACCACCTGCTTCATCCTCCCCCTCTTCTTCGGGGCCTCCGTTCCGTCGTCGTCGGCAGCGTCCGCTCCGCCCTCCTCCCCGTCCCCGTCCTCCTCGTGGGCCCCGTACTCCTCAGCCCAGTCGATGGAGGGGTTGTCCCCCAGCAGGTGCAGGTTGGGGTCGCTGCTGGTCAGCACGATGCTGTCCCGGTACAGGTTGTGTCTGCGCTGGACCGCTGCGTCCTTCACAGCTGGGGTGGGAGGGGAAGACCCGAGAACAAGGAGTTTGTTTTGATATGATCTCCGTCAGAATGTTTACATGGGTACACCTTAGCGGTATGAGCTTGAATCGTTAGTTACACAAAAAACTGCTCGAATCATTGTTTTTACCTTTTAACTTAACCAACGGTCAACTACCACCGATAATTTATTAGCACATAAAACATGTGCGGGTCACTTGGTGTAAACCGTCTGAATACATTAGAAGATCACCGGTCTGGTGTACAGAACTAAATAAGAAATAGGGACATTGACATTCTTTGCACTTTTCTTAATTTTTCTCTCTCTTTGCCTCCAGACATCACACAGCTTTGTGTAGACCGTATCATGTCTTTTCACCGGCCGGGTCATGGATCAAAAGGTAAAAGTGTACTCACCGGTCATGATGTCCTTCATGACGGAGTGCAGCACCACCTCCTCGAAGATGCTGTCCACCAGGATGAAGCGCGTGAAGTCCTCGAAGATCAGCTCCTGGAAGCGCGGCAGGTCCTGGAAGGAACGATCATTCATTTCGGATTTATTTTTGTGCTTTTAAAGCGGTCAAGATGTCAAGAGAGAGGACAGAGAAGAGTGGAAGAGCAAGACAGCAACGACTAAAAACATCGCCTCCCCCTCTCAGCTCCCTTCCTTCCTAAGATTCTGAGCCATTGACAAGTGTTGCATTTTTATCACTATTGACTGAAAGGCAAGGAGGAATTGTTGTCCTGATAGAACCGCATAAATCTCTAAAATACATTCTTTCAGCGCGCTTCACTCATCAATAGCTCTCACGGATGGTTATGGCAATCTTGACAAATTACACTCAAAGTAGAGCTCTTAAATCATAGCTACAGCTTCTTTAAATGTATTAATACAATTTCAATGATATTGGCTTCTTTTAAAATAACCCAAAATAAATCAGAGTGTGTTGTTTTGAGTTTAAATGTAGCCTTCTGAATTATACCACCTCTTATCCAAGTAATTTACGGAACACCAGAACACGGTAATACTACCGTATAAAGAAAAGCAGTCAGGTATCTATAGGGAAAGCGGTTCTTTGCCTCCTTTACTTGAGTGGCGTAGTGTGTCCCACTACAGCACCCGTAGATCCATTACACCGCGATGATGTCACTGACCTCATTCTGACACAGAAAAGAGCTTTATAAATAACCCGCCGCGATAATGGAGGATTAAAATAGACTCATGGCTCACACATACTGAGATTTCGGTACAATTAGCATACAATGACCCAGTGGGTGTAGTTTCTGTCTATATTCTTTATTTTATTTATTATTATCATTTTGTACTGTATAGTCTAATATATAAAGGCTTACATATTGAGCTCCCTATTGTTGAATAGCAACCATAAATAGCCATGGTTTGAAATCACTGTGGTGAGGAAATGTAGTGTTTAGTATGAGGCCCTTAGTCTAGATCTACCAGTGCCAAAGCTCTACAGGCCGACCTCATGAGGGCAAGCATGAAGATACTTACAAAGGAATGAACAAATGGACGGACAGACCGACTAAAAAAGATGAATGTGGTTCTAGGCCGGTTCCTCTGAGGAGGAGGAGGAGGAGGAGGAGGAGGAGGAGGAGGAGGAGGAGGAGGAGGGTTCTTACGGAGGAACAGGATGGCGTGAGCTGCTTCAACATATAGGGGATGAAGATCTGGAGCAAAGCTTCTCTGAAGAACCTCTTCCTCACCGTGCTGCTGTCGTAGTCAAACTTCTGCAGGACAACACACACACACACAATATGTCCAGATGTTGAATAGTATAGAACAGAGAACATATACACAGGCGTTTAGTGTACAGAGCAGAGACGTACAGATGCAAGGAAGGAGTTTGGTATAGAACACACAGATTACAGATGTTAGAAAGAAGTTGGGTTCAGAAGAAAGAATCCAGAGAACAGTGAGTCATAAGTGAATTCATTAATCCCATAAGTAATTGGTGACTGAAATAATTCATAATTCATTCATTAAGAAACAATGAATGAATGGACAGATTAACGACTGAATTAATCATGATTTAACAAATGAATGAGGTGATGGATGAAGGACGTAATGATGGAGGGCTTGGCCATGTGAGGGCTCCTTCAGTACCTTGATTACGCGGTCCTGGCAGCGCTGGATGGTCTTACAGAGACCCTCTGTACCTTGAGCCTCCAGACTCTGGTGAAGAATCTGCTCAAACGTATACACAGCATCATCCATTTGCTGGGGGGGCAAAGTCGGAGACAGACCGACACGCACACGCACACACACACACACACACACACACACACACACACACACACACACACACACACACACACACGACGGACACAGAGAGGGTGGGGGTACAGGGGTACAGAGAGAGATAGTCATTGTTAATTAACCAGATCCACACACACACAATCCCATGCCTCCAGAGCCTGGATAGCTCAGTCGGCAGAGCATCAGACTTTTAATCTGAGGGTCCAGGGTTCAAGTCCCTGTTCAGGTGGCGTTTTCCACGACTGGGAATATTGAAGATCTTATGGATAAAATACTATTCGGAGTTAGTGCAGGCATGCCAGAACATATGTACTTACATTGTTTATAATTATAAAATTGCAATTTTAATCATGTTCTGATTCAGTGTCAACCACTTAAAATTCACAACATATTGGTCTGTATATATTCATTGGGAGATAATTTGAGTCAGTCATTTTGTAATGTAAATTTACAAGCATCCTTCTGTTTGGTGCAGGTATACACAGATCTGTTCTTTATACTTGGATTGAAGTAGTTCTGGATATGCCTTCAAATCAATATGTCCATGACTTCCCAGAACAGAAGCAGTACTTATGTAGATGATGTGGCTGCTATACATCCACCTAGCCACAAGAGGGCGCTGCTACACCATCTGTTGTGCTGCAGAACTCTTTCTTCACATGGTTTTAAAAACAAACTATCCAATTACTTCCCCAAAAAAATCTGGATTGATTGTTTTCCATTTTTGGTTGTCCAATGTCAGAATCAGACCACATGAAACTTTTCTGAAATAATTTACAGTTCCTAGTGAAAACAAACTTTTCATCTCAAAATAACATTTATCACTTGATACAGGAACACAGCGCAAAAATATTTAGTTCTGGATCAAACAATTTGTCTCTCTGTCAGCTCGTTCTTCTGACAGGAAATGGTGGCAAACGTTGTCCTTGAACGGTTTCCTGTTCACGCGTTGTTTATGAACTGAGTGACCCTGACTTTGGACGCCCACCCCCCTATCTAGACCATCCACGCAGACAAGTTCCATTCTGTAAAGAAAGGAGCCAGCCATGGTCTCTCTCTCTCTCTCTCTCTCTCTCTCTCTCTCTCTCTCTCTCTCTCTCTCTCTCTCTCTCTCTCTCTCTCTCTCTCTCTCTCTCTCTCTCTCTCTCTCTCTCTCTCTCTCTCTCTGTGTGTGTGTGTCTGTGTGTCTGTGTCTCTGTGTGTCTGTGTGTCTGTGTGTCTGTGTGTCTGTGTGTCTGTGAATGCCTGAGCCCTTGGTGCTAAACATCTGGAAAAGTATAAAAAGGAGTGTTGTCGTGGCAATGCGCTTTAGCAACACATTAAAGCTTTTCGCTGTCCGACTCAGAACTAATGTCAGGCACTTAGCAGACAATTATGCAAAGTAGCACTTTAGGGAGAAAGCCTTTCTTTTAGGAAGCCTAAAGATTGACACAGAACAGCTTGGATGAGTTCCAAACATGCAAGTCAAGTTTCCTTTGATACAATTTGCCAAAAAAAGTTTTAAATTTAAAAAAAAAAATGTAGATGGATAAAGTCTGAAAAGGAAGCCACAATGACACCGTTTTAAAGAGACACACCTGTGCTTGTAGTTCTATCTTTTTTTTTGAACATGTTAAAATCTGAACATGTTAAAATCACCCCCAAACACCACCAAACCGGTCCACAGAAACAGAAATGATCCCCAGGTAGTTAACAAGGTGACCACATTGTGTAATTGCAGTAGCTCACCAGAGTGGGCGATGTTCACCTAAGGATTAATAGCATTGGATATTTGGCTGCTCCAAAGTGAAATGTCCCCCATTGAAAAAAGCCCTCGTGTTGACCCCGGACCTCCTCACCTCTCTCATGAGGATCTGGGCTCTCTGGACGAACACGGAGGGGCTGGAGACGTCAAAGCGCTGCTGCAGGCCGTCCAGACTGAGCCGCTCCACCTTCTCGTAGCAGCTCTGCATCTTCACCGGGTGGAACGCCAGCATGGAGATCTTGTCCATGTGCTGAGACGGCCGAGAGAAGAGGTGAATAATAAGGGTAAGATAAGATGACGCTTTGTCTATCCCAGACTGGAAAGGTGGGATTCGCTCTGTGTCACTTTGGATAGAAATGTCAGGTCAGTTACTTAATAAATGCTTAATGCATGACCTCCATCCTAGAGATGGATCTAGACATTAGATATAACTGCCGACTGAAAAGGCATCTGTACCAAGCTGTCCTGGCTAAAGCAAACGCTTCCTAGTGTCTAATTATGCTTTGGTCACCAGTTCCCAGCATGTGAAACATAACAATACTGACGACCTGTGGACCACGATATTAGCAGGCTGTATACGTAGGTGACTCATGTCTCCAGCTTGGTTACCAGGAACTCTTATAAATCCTCCATGAGTCATGCACATGCACGCAATTGGTAAACTAAGAATGGAAATTATTTTCCTTGGTGACAAGGATGTATCACGGTCTTGCGTTCACGGTTCTCAGTTTGGTACAGTTTTTGCAGCGCAGGCAGTGAAGGGTGTTCCATTCATTTACGTTTCCCGGCCATAACGCCAACGCTGAAGGAACGCACATTAGCATGATGCTCGCTGGGTTTCAGATCCTTATATCCAAGTATTGTGAAATACTTGACGCACACACACGCACACGCACAAGCACACACACAAACCCACACACCTCTGCCACCGTCTCCTTGGTGCCCTCATTGACGGCGTTCTTGCTCATGTCCACCAGCTCCCGGAAGAAGACGTCCCGGACCTCCGAGAAGCCTCTGCTGGTAGGTTCCATCAGCGCCTCCAGGATGGAGCTGATGTAGGGCTGGATGCTCACCTTCAGCAGCTTGTCCGCCTTGGACAGCACCACGCCTGGGGAGACAGGGTGCAGAGGAGCTTTGGTCAGGGTCTGGCTCTCCCAGGTGAACCTCTACATGAACACCGGCAATGCCGGCGCTTCTGGGTGGTGGGTGTTGTGAACACATAAGACGATGGATTTCATATCCTGCACAGTTGCTTTTTATGCTTGTACGTCTGCACGGGGATGAATCTCAAATTGCAATTTTGTACGTGAACTGCAATAAAAACGCATTCCTGATTCTGTTGCATTTTGACATTTAATGCCTTACGATGTTCTTGCAGTAGAGCGGCTCTCGCATCAAAAATAAGACAAACCAATCAAATGTCTATGACTCACCATGTGGCATGCCCGAGGTTATGTCAGGCCGACTTCGTTTACATAGCATCGTTTCTAAAAGCTGGGCGTGTGCTGGGCAGTATTGTGTTCTTTAAGGATCACATTCTGATCATGCTCACATGTCTGGCTACAAATAAAAGTATTAAGAGTTGGTAACAGAAACTTATACTGGAATGTGCAACACCAGTTTCATCTGCCAATCAACCAGAACAAAGGATTGACACCTGGCATTGAGGTTAGATGAGGTAACATTTGGTTATGCACACAGAGACACATTGAGATTCGAAGGGAAGGATATCCACTCAAGGCAGGCCCCGGCCTTAAAGAAAGCATAACATTGACAGGGCGCGCAACTGTGTTGCATTAGCTGCAGCACAGCAATGCAGTGAGACATTAGCTACAGCACTGCGTTAGCTGCAATTGCTACCGTGCTGAATTAGCTGCGTTGGCTGCCGGACTGGGAAAGCGGCGACGCTGCGTTAGCCATAGCGCTACACGACCTGCAGGGTGTTCATCTGACCTCTGATCTTGTTGGTGACGTGCTCCTTTGAGGTGATGATCTGGTCCATGTCTGTGCGGATGGAGGCCTCCAACAGGGGGCGCCCCGCCTCGCAACGCTGCTCCAGCGCACGGAACTGCGCCTCACACTGCCGCTGCACCAGGCTGTACACCGCGTCACTGATCTGGACACACACACACACACACACACACACACACACACACACACACACACACACACACACACACACACACACACACACACACACACACACACACACACACACACACACACACACACACACACACACACACACACACCCCTGTCAGAACCTGGAAATTCCCATTCACACATAGACAGACTATGGCACAGTCCCATTTCTCTTCCCTTAACAAGAACACTTGCGTTGTGTTCCCTGAGCTGCAAGTCAGCTACCGAGCTGGGTAGCGTTCAAGGGATGATTTTAAGGGAAAAGCAGCACTCCCCTTTGCTCTCTTAAGCATTGGGACACCCTACCCCTTTGTGAGACTTTGCAAAATCTAGGGTTAGGGCTCAAATCTAGGGGAAGGGGGAGAATTGGGCCAGGGCCCAAGTGTGTGACTATGAAGCAGGTTATTATGGCCCTGGCTGTCCTCACCAACATCCAGTTGCGCTGCCTCTCGTGCATCTTCCCTTTGAGGCGCGGGGAGATGAGGTCCCTGATCTCTGGGAGGAGGATCTCCATCACCAGGTTGGACAGGATCTGCAGACACAGACAGACGCATGAATCAGAAACACACACACATACAAACACATACACGATCACATCAACACGATCCACAAGCCAAGCGGACACATCCCGTAGTTTTACACATACATTTACACATGCATTTACACGTATACAGTACACAAAGACACGTCGGTGTTTGAACAGTGGTTGTGTTAGTAAGGTGTGGCTTGGTGTGTGTTTGTAGGCGTGTACGGGGGTAGTTGTGGTTTTTGTGTGTGTGTCGCTAGGTGTGGCTTTGTTTGTATGTGTGCACACATGACAGCTCCCTGTGGAAAAGGCGCCTAACGGAGATCAAACCAATATAACCGACCAAACCAATGCCAATGCAAGTGTGCTCACTTGCATGACTGTGTGGTTATGCACATCCACAGATATAAACTTCTACACAAAAAAATATACTGAAAAAGTTATCTTAACACGTCAGAAGAATTATCTTTAATCTTTATATATTAGCTCCATCAGTGCCTCCCTGGATGCTTCTCAAAAGCTGACCTCTTCAAACCTATTCACTCAAGTCATTGAGAACAACGCACTCAAAGATGGCCATGTGAAGTAATTCCATTTCACGGCCCAAGGACTGTAAACTAAACAGTCGTAGATAACATATCAAGCTCCAACAATATAGAGATACCACAGGCTGTTTTTCCAACAACAGGTGGAATAATCTTGACGTTTGTTTTTCCATGGATTAAAGAGATTGAGGAGCGAGGTGAATTGGTCGGGAAGAGGCAGCAGTGTGTGCCTAGGCGGGGCTGTGGTGCTACCTAACGTTGGGAACGTTACTTTAAAAAAGTAATTTGTTTTAGTTACTCACTACTTGTTTCAAAAAGTAACTGCGTTAGTAACTGAAATACTCCTATAATAAAAGTAACTAGTTACCAGGGAAAGTAACTATTTGCGTTACTGTAAAAAAAAGAAAGTTGCTATGTGTCAAAGAATTTGGATTTTTCCGGGCAGTTTTCACTTGGCCTTAATGTGTTAAATGGTTGAACTGCCAATTCAAGGCCCTGATATACATCCAACTGAAGTTAAATTGGCGTGGTTGCAAAGGGGTGTGTGTGTGTGTGTGTGTGTGTGTGTGTGTGTGTGTGTGTGTGTGTGTGTGTGTGTGTGTGTGTGTGTGCGTGTGCGTGTGCGTGTGTGTGGCGCGCATGTCCTGGCTTGTGTGTAAAAACCCTGGCTCCGATTGGCTACCATGAAACATGACTCTGCCTTAGCCAATCATAATCGTTTATCTCGTTGTTAACCCACCCGGTCGCCTCACTAGCAGTTTGTGTTTGGAGCCAGGGGTGCGTTCGGATTACGCAGTTTATTCAAGCAATTCATAATAACGAACCGCATTTGACATACAGTAACGGTAACGGTGTTGTAATGACGGAAACAGTAATTAGTTAGATTACACCGTTACTGAAAAAATAACGGCGTTACCTAACGCCGTTCTTTTAAACAGAGTTATTACAAACACTGTACCTGACTGATCCCAAACTATTCAGGAATCCCTGTTTACCCTTCAGGACACAGCGGGCATAAATAAGTGAAGGTGTGAAACCAGTGGATACCATGGAAACATAAAGTCGTCTCAGTAATGTGGTCAGATTCTATATATAATATGGAATCTAGTAAAATGTTACATATATCCTGGGCTCTTTTATATTTGAACACACACACACACACACACACGCACGCATACGCACACGCACACGCACACACAACTGGAGAATCGAACCGGCGACCCTCCGGTTGGAGAGGACGAGCTGCTCACCTGCGGGTGCCCGCCACACATCATGTCCCAGGTACCGTACTGGCCCTTGGCCTGCCGGAAGAGACGCACAGAGTCTGTGAAGGCTGGGGTCTGAACCCTGCTCTCCTCTGACAAACCTGCCGAGAGAAAGGAAACACAAAGTCACACCCTAACCCTATTATGTGACCCATTTTCTGCCTGCTCAAACACTCGTTATTCATGTATAAAGACATGTTTTGGCCTTTTTGGACACGACAGGAGGAAAATGGGTTGAAACAGATGGGGAAAGCTGGTATTACCACAGGTCAGAGTTAAACATGGTCACTAATACACTATAGGATGTCTCTTATGCGCTTAGCGAACTAGCAGGTTCACCCATTGACCCCCGCTAATAACTCCTGGTAAAAAACTAACAAACAACATGTGTTGCTTTTCTCCACTATGCAGTTCCATCCGCCAACATGATTGATAGCAGCAGAAAAGAGAAGCGGGACTGTGGTTTCATGAGCAAAGATTAAGATATTTTTGTTACGGATTTATTCGTCCATTTTTTAACTGCCAACATATGACACGTCCTGTGGGACTGCACATAATCACTAATCCATCGACGTGTTACGGTGGCAGAGTCATGGAGACGACTCTGTTCTTGAATTGACCTTCGTTACTTTAAGTGAAACTTTTTTTTTTTTTTTTCAAAAAAACATTTTTCAAATGTAATCTCTGAATGCCTGTTGTGTTGAAGGTTGCCATGGAATACAACTAGCAGAAGTATACAGTGCTGCTCCGTACAGTGACCGGTTTAGGGAAACGTATGTTTTAGGGGGTTATCATGGAGACACCTACAAACAGCAATGAATGTGGGTTTTAGGGGAAGTGGATTCAAAAGTTCTTCCTTAAAAGTATTAGATCATAATTGATAATCACGTCACATGAAATTAGCGTGATGTTTGCTCTGCGTCTGCTGTACAAACACGCTAACGTTTTTGGGCACAACGTTTACGTAAAGATTAGTTAAAGAGAACAAAGTCAGACACGTAAGAGGATGTTTCAACAATTCGCTCCGTGGGGCTTTTTCAATTATAATGTTTGTACGAAGGTGTTTTCAATTGCGAGTTAGAATTAGACAACTGTGATTCAGAAAGCTAAACAGGCTCTACATTAGGGTAGAGAGGGTTGAAATGTAGCTATGACACAGCCAGTAAGTGTATGAGCCTGTGTGCATTCTGAATAGGGCAGTTATGGACCACAGACAGGAAATCGTAGCCCCTTAAGATAGCACTGTGTGTGTGTGTGTGTGTGTGTGTGTGTGTGTGTGTGTGTGTGTGTGTGTGTGTGTGTGTGTGTGTGTGTGTGTGTGTGTGTGTGTGTGTGTGTGTGTGTGTGTGTGCATTGGAGATAAGGACAAAGAGGAAATATGGATAATAGATTTTATATGCATCCAACCTAATTGAAAGCTTTATAATTCTCTACAACTAACCCACTCATAAAAACATTCACTTTCTAGCCATAACATTATGTTGTAGACATGTATATATTTGTATGCATATTGTACTGTTTGTATGTGTATATTTTTTTACATGTTCTCTTGCCTTGCTGTACTTTGTGTTCGAGATTGGTACTTTAAAAAAGTATTCTGGATCAGAATACAATTTTCTTTAGGGTTTGGTCCCACAATTGTGACCAACTCTAACTTTAGTACCTGAACTTTAAACAGCACACTGAGTGTTTCAGTGTCCGAGACACACTACCAGCAGCCCCTCCCAAAGCACACCTCACGACATCGTAACAAGCTGAAATAACCAAACATGCAACGTGAGGACCAGCAAAACACAGGAACCGTTGTCCCGGGCAACGGCGGCTGTTTGGTTCTCCCACACTTTAGCAAGGTCAATGAAACGCTGTGTTGTTGGTCAATGAAAGGATCACTTCCTCTTTTCAGCCTTTCGGCCCCAAAAACAGAGGCTCAGAATAGAAGAGTGTGTGTGATGATTAACAAAAATTGGAAATACCTTGTGAAATAGTTTCTCTATAGTGAACTCTGGCCAGAGATCTGCGCTAGCAAGTGTTTGCATAATGAGTCACACAGCGCCCCTTAATGAACAGGACGACCACACCTTCATGGGGACCTCATTTCTACCTGCCAGTCACCCTGCCTATCTTCTGAATGATTGGCCGGATATGTGGCAACCTGCTCCCGGCGTAAAGACACCTCTGGCATTTGAAATCACACCCTCTGTGTCACATACACACACGTATTTTGAGTAATGCTACAGAATTTTCTTACATTCTGTATGATGACAAAAACTTCCTCACTAAACCTTTTAAGGACACTTATTTCTTTTTGTTTACGACATTCTAGCGGAAAGTCAGCAAAAGTGACTCCCGGTGGATTTGGGTTCGAACACACAACCTTTGAGCTACGAGTCAAACCAAAGCTACACAACTATCCAATCTCCCGATTAGGACATCAATTATTTTCAAGAAACCTACTGTATATAGAAGGCTTTGTCTCTTATCATGTGTTGCCAATAGTCATTCCAGATGTTACATCTCAGATGTTTATAAATATCTGAAGCGACTGCTCCACAGCTGTCTGAAGGCTTTTAATACAAGCCCCAGAGCAACTGTCTGCAGGCTCCATTACCCACCAAAGACTCACTAATTAATCTAAAGTGAGGTTTCTAAACACCGGTAAACCCATTTAGAACACGAAGACATACTGTGTATTTGCACACACAGTTCATTTGAAATGTTAATACATTACATCATTAACATTCTTAAATTACATTCAGAGTTTGTATTCCTGGCAAAAGAAAGTCCTTTGTAGTGTCGCATTTGTAACCATTTCAAGTGAATATCTGCCAACAAAGGTGACGTGCTCTGTAAGAGTTATTTTCTGAAAGAAGCAAAGATGAAATAACCGATGCACGAAAATAGACACGTCTACAGTACATCACATGCCAAGTGTTGAGGGACGCTGTGGGTCCTGCCGCTGCCTGCATTTATGGATCTGTGAGCATAGTTGGTGAAGGGAAATACAAACCATCTCCCTGGGATTCAACCATAAGTCCCCACTGCGTGCTGGGAGGGAGGCAGGACATAAGTGCAGTTCTGCAAGGAAACTCTCAGGAGGCACCAGAGCCACTAAGTAAGCCCTCTGTCGTTGCAGAGTAAACAGTTCTAGCGAGGAGCTCCAGCTCCGCGTGGGGAACAAAGATGGTGATTATGTCAGGTCGGTCACACCGTGGCTCCGCTTCTCTCGCACACCTTTTAACTGTTCTGCATTCTCAGTTCTGTTTAACATGATTACATGCACCTCAACTTCAGTACAGAGGAAACCAACTATCAAAACTATGGAAAAGTACTTGGGCTGCCTTCACCCAAACATAGTTCAATGTCCTTTAAACATCTTTCAACAACTGTAACAACGGGAAAAGTACTCCACTAGAGGGTGGACCAGAAATCCACCCTGTGTGCGTCTGTCTCTGTGTGTGTGTGTGTGTGTGTGTCTGTCTCTCTGTGTGTCTGTCTCTCTGTGTGTGTAGCACATTGTTATTGCGCTTAGCTTCAGGGAAAGCAGTGATGAGAGTGTGCTGAGCGCTAACCGGATAGCAACTTAGCATGACAGAAGGTTAGCGTGTACCACCAAAACGAGTCATGTTTATCTCCTAGTTACAGGGCTTTTTTTCGTTACTTGCTTCAGTGTATTTAAAAGCACACAATGACTGCTTACAACTACCAGAAGCGAATTGCAGTGCGTTTTTAAGAGCAGGAGAAATCAGGGCCCATCGCTGACCAAGAATGACTAGACAAAGTGATGTGTTGAAAGGTAGCTCTCCCCTTTCTCTCTTACCTCCCTCCTGCCTGCCTCGTCCAAACTCCCGGATTGGGTGACTTATGGTACACTTGGAAAGAAGCCATTTAATTGGGAAGTGTGACGTTGGAATGGAGGAGAAGGAGGCTGAGTAGGCGGAGGTGAGAGAGGTGGTATTTGAGTAGTTGGTGGTGCTGCTGCTAAAGTTATTGGAGGAGTTGGGGGAGGTGGAGGAGGAGGTAGGAGCAATTCAAAGAGAGAGGGGGAGGTGGTGGTGATGAGTGTGGTGGTGTCCCCTCTTGCTCACCATCTTTGGTCAAGCACACACACACACACACACACACACACACACACACACACACACACACACACACACACACACACACACACACACACACACACACACAGGAAAGAGAGATGGAGAAAGAGAAAGATAATGAAAGAGACACAGATAAAGAGCCAGGAAGATTGAGAAAGCGTGAATAAAACCCTCTATAGGGCTGCATTAAAAAAATATCGACATCTCAAGCCCTCGGTGTACTTTAATCCATGTGATGTATAGGAGGGAGCTCAAGATGTGTGTGCGATTGAGGTAAGGGATAAGTGAGGGAGTATGATGGAGACCTAAACAGCTAAAGAGGAACTACAAGGAGCAAACCTCACAAGGGAAGCATGAAGCCACATTGACATGTTTTGGCCGGGTCGTCACAGTGGAATTACTGCAACAAAAGTCTCCTTGATTTGTAGCGAAACCGCATTTCGGATTTAACATCCTAACCAATAAAATACAATGCCAGTCAGTAAGTTAAACAGACACAGTTCTACCCGTTCTTCTCCAAGCACCTCACAGAACTTTAAAATGTTTCAGACATGTAGGTTCTTGCCCTCACAGAATTGCACACCCTCCACTTATTCCCAGAAGGCTTACGATGCTAATATACGTTTTTAATCTTCCAACATGAAATTGCGCAATGGGCATTTTGTAGTCATGCTGAACAAACCGGAACTTGTTTAAAGAGATGAAGTCACTGTTTTTCGAATATTGGAAAGCGGATGTAGGATCATCTGACTATGACCCAAGGGCAGTATACATCCAAAATTTGTCGTTATGCACTTATTTTTTTAGCGAACTAAAAGTTGCAATACATAACATTTCGACTACCTCTTAGCATAGAATGGACCTGGACATATCTGTACTAAATGCTGATCGATAGTGATTTATCTAATGTCATCAATAAAAGCACCACCTATAACTGATACACATGCTGGCCGACCCGTACCGCTCCCTTTGTTCAAATGGCATGTTGCAAGGTTTCTACAATATCCAAGAACGAACAAACGACTCTACAGAGTATGCCATCTCATCGCATCTTAGGAATGCTTTCTTACTTGTAAAGCATGAGTAAGGAGCCACTCACACTAGGGCCGCGGCCCCGTGCCCGAGCTCATTTGCATACTAAAGTCTAGAACGTTTGGCTAGTGTGACCACGCCCTCCGTATTCCAGCACGGAACAGCCCCTTGGCCACGGCACACTTGGGAAAGGTGTGCCGTGGCCAAAATACAGATAATGAGATGACACGCGCACACGCATGGATACGCAACGTGAGCTGGATGATGTAGTCCTTGCGCGACCCTTCTTCCTTTAGGTCCATGCCCTTCTTCCCCACAACAATCATTTTAAACAATGGCGGCAAGCGGTTCACAAGTGGGTTTACGTTGGTGCGATTGTGAAGTCGAGTGATTACTTGAAATTTGGGCCGACGACAGCGTTCAGTCACAGCTGGACACCACGCCTGGCGATGACGTATTTATCGTATTACGACGTGATGACGTATGTATGAAGGAGCAATCGTGCCCAGGCCACGGCCTTTGGGAGCAGTGTGACCACGGGCCAGCGGGGGGAGTGGGGAGGGGGGGAATCGTGCTGAATCTTCCTGCAGCACGGAGCAGACAAACTTGCCTAGTGTGAGTGCGCCTTAACAGTACTGTATTACAGGCTGAATATCTAAATGTATGTATAAATCTATCAAGGAACCTCATCACTGGACACTTGGATGACTGCGCTATCATAGACGATGAGCTCATTTTGGTACAAGTACACCTACACCTTACAGGCCACCTAGCTTGTTCTACGTCATGTTTGAGGTGGAGGGAGATGATGTGAGGGAAGGGGGTGGGGGTGTATTCAGTTGGTAGCATTCTGCAACCTCAACACTAGATGCCACTAAGTCCTACACACTGCTCCTTTAAATAAATTTGAAAACATTCAAATGCATTTGCAATTGATCTCACCATCGTTGGCGTGTCGTACACAGTCCTGGAAGACGGCGAGCCACTTGTCCTGTTCCTTCTCCGTCCCCACGCAGAAGTAGAGGTGGCGTCCGTATGGATGCCAAAGGATCAGGGGGAACTGGGTCGCCACCTTCAGGAAGGGAGCGCTCCCCACTTTGGCCTTCACGCCTGGAGACAAACAGCAAGACAAACATATTGAACACCTGCACAGTGTGCTTTGACTCGGAGTCGACCCCAAAAAAACCGACGTGTTGGCACAGGCACAGAATTGTGTTTTTCTTTTGCATAAAATTTATTATAGTAATATTCGTGAGTAAGAGAAAAATAATACAGCTGACTATGTTAACACACTGTGTGCTTTGCTAAGTGGAAAATATATACTTCCACTTCTTCCTTTGGTCGCACTACAAATATGAGCACCAAAATGTGCGCTCCCCTGTGCTGTGGCCGTTATCTGTACTGGTGCCAGATACCAGATCTATTTAAGAGTTAGAATGAGGTACTGTAGCATCTGTACAATATTATAACATGCGTAAGACACATTAAATGCCTTTTAACCTTGTTGACAATGAGGGGCAAGGAAAAGACTCACAACGCATACGATTTTTGAATCTCGATTATATTGATGGGGTAAAATAAAGTCATGGAATGCCCCCCGCAGAAATGCCTCTTGTACTCCCAAGAAAGCTAGCATGCATATGAGAAAAAAACATAACTAATGACAATTGTTGGCCGACAATGCCTGCAGGGAGTGGATAAGCATAGCACACAGCACTGTCCTGGTCGCACATCGAAGCCACTCATAGGAGATTAAGACACACTCATTCTTAAGGTCCCGGTACTTAAAAATGGGGTATTGTACAGTTTCAAAGGCAGGGAATTTTGATACGGTTACAGTATCGGTATACCATGCAACACACACACACACACACGTAGTCAGGGTGAATAAAATAGCCTCAGGCGGAGAGAACTCCATAATGGTGTTCAAAGGATTAGACGTGACATTTAGAAGGGCTGTCACCCAGAGGAGGGGCCCGCAGTTCCTCCCCCTCCCTTGTTCCACACACACACACACACACACACACACACACACACACACACACACACACACACACACACACACACACACACACACACACACACACACACACACACACACACACACACACACACACACACACACACCAGCTTAAAGAAACATCTTCATCAACCTGTTATGTAATCCTCCCTCCGTTGTCACCCTGTTTTTCTCTTCTTCGTTCTCTTAACTTGTGCTTCTTCTGAGCGCTATCACCTCTTTCCAACCATCTTCCTTCCGTCCATTCTCGCTTCCTGATTCCTCGCATGGGCTGCAGGTAGCACTGCACGTGAAACTACTGGAGCAGTTGGTGTCCTTGCGCTCAATAGATTCAGTTGTGAACTCTTCGGTACACTCTTCTCTAAAATGTCCGCTCAAGAAGTGAAGAAAAACGTGTTTTGCTAATAATATTATTACTGCTTCCATGATTTGTAGACCTGCATGATACTGTACTCAAGCACACCTGAAGTGCCCCCCCAACCCAACCCTCTCCATCCCAGGGACACCCATCTCGCCCGCCTTCTCTCAAAGGTCTCAGCATGTAGACCGTTTCCCCCCCCGCCCCTCCCAAGGGTCTCACCTGGTAGGCTGTTGGCCACCAGCTCCAGGTACTGCTCCATGGAGGTCAGCACTTTGTATCCCGCACAGCTCAGGGTCCCCTTGGGTTGCAGGCCTCGGTCATGGGACTGGAAGAGAACAGAGACACAGCTAAACCAATCAGATAGAGAGGAGGGGAGAGGTCAGCCAATAGGAACATAGAGAGATGAGGGGAGAGTTCAGCCAATAAGAACAGAGAGATGTGAGGGGGGAGGGTCAGCCTATAAGAACAGAGAGATGAGTGGAGAGTTCACCCAATCAGAATAGAGAGATAAGAGTCTGAATCCTTGTTTCTGATTTGTTAATCTCTGTCCAGAGTTTTTAGTATACAGCTGTTTGGTGGGTCTTTGAGTAACCTACATTCTCAGACTTTAACTTTAAAAGAAAAGCCTCTTTTACAGCTTCATGACGTTGGATTTGAAATATGGATGGGAAATCATATTTATGACACATTAAGAGACAAACCATTAGAGACACGCTAAAGAGCTTCATACATGGTACTTTTCTGACCATCTGGTATGATTATAGACTTTTGTCACCTAGCGACCATATTGCTTAGCTGGGTTGGTAAACCTTTTAGAATCTGTGAGAACACCATGACAACTCAATGGGAATGTGTTCTATATGCTGGGAAAACGGAATGCAGAACTAAAAATAAACCATTAACCTGTCCTGGTTTCAAAAGATTCTAGAATGTGTACCCGCCCAACCAACCGAAATGCCCGCTAGGTGCATAAGGGCCGATGAATGTCAAATCACTATAACTTTGTTGAGACCGTACGGCTCTGTTGGGTATGCTTGCAAATGGGGGTTCCTTTATTGGCTGACTTTGGAAACATTTTACCACAAACATGAATTTTTCACTCAGACAGCCGAAAAGCGGTCAAACAAGCCGCATTGTGTTGATCCCATATGGAACACACTAAAAAACACATGTTGTTGCGCTTCCTCACCGCCTTGCTGTCATAGTAGTTGATGCTGTAGGAGTCTGGGATGAAGAGGAAACGGTTCCTCCACTTCCTGTTCTCCTCCAGGTACTGGAACAACGCCCCGGAGAAGATACACCGGTTCTCCAGAGGAACCTGCGCATGCAAAAGCACAGACGTACACACTCACAATTAGAAAATAGTAGAGTGAGAAGGAACAAAAATCTGGATTCACAACCAGTGGGTAAACCAAATACCTGAACCAACCCACCAGAACACTAGCTGCTAACATGCTATCCTGCTAGCATAGCTGTGACCTGGCAGGCTGTGTCCCTACACCCCTCTTAAAACATGATCATTATAAACAGCCCGTTGCTCCTCTGCACTGGGTGCAGCATTTTACGACACGGGGAGAGGGGTTGTGAATACCAGCAGAACCATTTCACATTTAAAACCAACTGGGGAAAACCTGGAACCACATAAACACACCCAATAGAAGAATAAGTAAATAGAGAGGTAATTTCACCCTTTTCTACCCTCAACCGGTGTGCTTTTTTAGGGTTATGTGTAACCATGGCAGCAGGCAGCAGCTCTAGGGAAGACGGAGGGATGTTGTCCCAAAAGGCTAGGTTAGAATGGCGAAGGTGGGTATAGCATATATTTTGCAGAAAATAAGATTGGGAATGTTAGGGGCATAATGCAGCTGCGGAAATATACCTCAGCAAACTTTTTTTTGTGAACTTCTTGCATCTCAAAGATTTTGGAACAAACTTCAAGATGGGAGTGATTTGTTCAGTTTAATTTCTGCGATCTGAATTCAGATTTTCAGTTTCTATGGAGACCCCGCCGGCACAGACTAATGGAGCGTTCAGTGACCAAAGCGAAACTGCGTTGAGTATAAAACAAGTATGTCCCTAAAGAAGTTCTTCAGCTGAAAAATAGAATCTCCAGGAATTATTTCCTTTGTTAGATATGATATTCTGTAATATTTATTTCTGTTTGTGATATTACTTGGTCCTTCAAATTATTACTTTTATTACTTCCCTAAAGCAACTTGGGCTGCAGATTCAACATGAAAGGTGCTCTTTAATTACTTACAGCTTATAATTACAATGATAATAATAATCCTTATAATAATAATTAGTATAATTATAAATATTATGTCAGTAGCTGGCAAGAATCCTGCTTTGCTCCATCTAGGAGAGATCAAGCCAGGAATCTGTCAGTTTTTGGTCGAGGATGGAACAGTTTTGGAGTGAAGACCATCCACTCAGCTACGGTCCAAGTTCTTTCCCAGGGTTTCAAGGGTTAAGGGTTTCAAGGGATCTGTCAACATAGGTCATGACAGCCAACTATTCATTTGAACCCACGAGTTGATAAAATACTGTGTCGGTTTGGATTAAACTGAAACTTTCCCTTCTGTTGTTTCGTGCTATCTGGAATGTCAACCATTTGATTCCGTGGACACGGTCCACACCGACTTAGCCTTTGGGACGATAAAGCAAACCTTATCTTACTGCTGGAGGAATGTAAAAGCGGCTGACGTTGTGCTCTCTCGGATCACATGACACAGACCAGACGAAGAAAGCGGAGTGTTTACCTTGCGGTGGAGCAGCTGAGGCTGAGGTCCGCCCCCTCCCTCGACGTCGAAGCGCACCTTGTTGAAGAGCGCCACGCTGTACTGCTGTTCATAGAGAGCGTCGAACTGGCCCATCACCTCCCCTGTCCGGGCTGACCCGAAAAACACACACCACAACATCACACTGAGAGCCGGTCTATATACACATCAAGGCGGCACTTTAGTCGTGGTCTTAGACAGGGGATAGTCTAGCACAGTTGTTCTCTATTCATGTTCATTATTTATGTAAATTGTATTGTATTTGTATTTTTCTCCCAAAAATGTATTCTGCCGGTTTAGGGGGTACCCATCTGAAAAAATGTCTTAGTGGGGATATACACTAGTAGAAAGAGTTTGAGAACCAGTGGTCTAGCAGTTAGGGTGGACAAGTTAACGCAGTAAAGGTACTGGGGTGGAACTCTGAGAAGTATTCCCTATGCCCGACCGGCTCAACATGAATTATGGAGACACGCAGATCCATTTGGATTATAGTGTCCTCAAAATGAACAGAGCAAATACATCTACACTGGGAGGAAAAGTGAGTCATTGTCTTGAGCACTGACCAAAGTGTTGTTTCGCAAGCATTTCACATTTGACTCAAAAACAACACAAAGCCTTTATTGTTGGAGCACATGGGAACCATTATAGAAGGAAACATCCATTGAGCTTAGATTGAGTTGAGTTTTGTTGGGTGGAGAAAATGTTTCCTGGTGGAAAGTCAAACATAACCCTTATTGAATGAGGAATTTCACACGCTTCTGTTAGAACCTTTTTTGTCCCTTCCCACCCCCTCACCTGTTTGTGAGAACTGACGTTATTCATCGAACACCCTTTAAAAACCTGCGCAACAGAAACCCCTCCCTAGCAGACGTCCTGACACGTTTTACAGCTCATTATGGGTGCTGACGGCACGGCCAGGAGAGAGTGAACAAATGCCCTCACCTCATGAAAGGGGACACACATTTCTCTTGTTTAAGTAGCTGTCGGAACAGAGGTTTCAGCACTACACTAATACCTCGACTGCAACATGACAGCCCACCAATTGGAACGAAACACTAAAGTCAAACATTGATGGATGGATTCAGTCATTTAAGGTTACTTGCCCCAAGCACACCAAAGAAAAGTTGAAAAATGTAAGGTCCCTGAAGATAGTTCATCATATAACAGCGTAGAAGTTTGTCCATAAATATAAAAAATTGATATACAAAGCAAGGGTCAACCAAATGACTTTCTTGATCAAATTGTTGCTACGACATGCCACGAGTTTGTTTGGCACCTTTGAAAGCCAATCAGAAAGAGTTACTTACAAATACTACTTTCACCTAAAATGTTGTTGCTGGATTTGTGTGTGTACTGTGTAGTGACTCCTCAAGTTCCAGAACAAATTGGCATGTTGTAATAAATCTGCTAACCCACTGGTGTCACTGCAAATCAATCAGAATCATATATAAACAATAATTTGTGATAAAACATGATTAAACTATGTAACAGCTCAAATGTGTCTGCTGATATCAAGCTGGGGTTTACGTGGGAAATATGCGGACGGACACGTGTTTGTAATTCCAGTTGGCGGGAGAGGAAGGAGGAGCGACGCAGCACTTGATCCCATCTGCTCGGCATCATGGGTAAAGACACGTTGCTTGTGGGCTTTGGACGGCACATAAGGAGATGGAGGCATCCTTTTTTAGTGGGGGTCAGGAAGGGGTGCGTAAAATGAGACTCGCAAACAAGCAACATTCTGGGGACTGGTGAAGAGGATTCGGTCAAGTCGTGTGCTGCAATCCTGAGTTGGTGACAGGTTGCTAAGTAAAGCCAGGTGTAGGGTAGTACTAAAGTACTACTCGTGAAGTACGAGCTTGTTGAGGAGACAGACCCTGGGCAATGCATGAAAGACCAGACCTCACAGCGATGATTAATTGATCCACAGAGGAAACCACAACGACACATTATTCCGCCGTGAAATTCCGATCCAACGAGTCACAGTTGAGAGGGTCAGCCAATCACGCCCACGTACTGAAGGGGTTGAAGTTCAACACAAACCAAACCTCTGGCACACTCAAATACACATCGTGGCCTCAGAAGAGTTGCTTCCAAACGATACCAGAGTCAAAGCAAACAGCACATTAGGGGCTTCATACTTGTCTTGCAGGCTTTGCTGTAAACTCGTCAGAAAGGCCACAGCAGACCTCTTTCCTGCTCTTTGGATCTTCAACTTGCCATAACAATACGCTATCTAAGATCAGTAATTCCCCATAAAATGACCACATGAAATATTAAATTGAATTTGTGAAGTCTAAATGTTACAAATTAGTTGTTGCCGATAAATTAATACCAGAAATAAAAAGATGTCTCTTCCATTTTAAATTCCCAATAAAAAGAATGGTTCTTAATGATAATATTAGTAAAAAGGAAAAACTTTGTGGTTTGGAGTACTTGAACCATACGGATTTGGCTATGGTGGTAAAGGAGACCGAGAAGGTTGGGAAACCCTAGATTTAGATCATAGAGCCCCTAGGAGGCATACAGGGTATAAATCCTACTGCTACTCTCTGTGAAAGTACACCCGACTATATGTCCTTAACCTGGTGCTAAATGCTACTTTCAGTGTAAGGTAAGGCGACATGTCCTCATAGAAGCGGGTGCTACATGCTACTTTCAGTGGAAGGTAAGGCTACATGTCCTTATAGAACCAGGGGGAATGTGTTCTCTTGCCAGATGGCCCCTTGGAGAGGAAGTCTTAAGGAATGCGACCATTAGCGCTGGAACTGGGGGCGGGGCATGGGGCATGGGGCATGGGGAGTCAGAGAGAAAATTAAGGAGAAACTTTGCGTAGTGTTTCACCCCCAGATACAACTCTTGGTGGATGGAGCAAGAGGGTTGTTTCGGTTACACATTTACCCGTCACACAAACACAGTCAACACAACTGCTCATAATACAATCGATACTTTCTATTGACAATACTGTTTAGTCATTTAGCAGGGACTTTTATCTGAAGAGACTTGTAGTGAATTTCAGATAAATAGTTTGGAAACTATTTATTGAAATACGATGAAAAATTACCCTTTCAATGATGACACCATTTTAATGTATACTATTTTACAAAATGATATCTTTAATAAAATAATCAAATAAACCACTTCAACTTAATACAATACTAAGAAGCCAAGTGATCCCTGAAATAAACTGCTGCGCAACCAACTGCCAAAAGGCCACTTTGAAGTGAAATCTAGTCTTCCTGGGTTTGCCTGATGGCATTTCCTGAGAACAAATACACAGTTGATGCTTTAGCATCACATGATCCCTCTACAATTGTCTTTTTAACCAAGGCTGTTTAACTTATAAATGAGAAATGTCCTGGTACTTCCCTTAATTAAAGATCATTAATAGATGGGAGGATTGATTCATTGCTTCCCACCTCTGCTTATTGAGCAGACTTCTGCATCTACGCTGGTAATTGGGTTTGAATAAAACAACCTGATTACTAAGCCTAGTTTGCTTTACTTCAGTAACAGTGGATCACTGAACCGTTCCATGTTATTTCTCTTTAGAGAACCATGGATATCAGAACACGCTGCAACAGGTCACTGAAATGTAGAGATGCGCTGCAGGCAGGTTCTCACAGAGGGATATTATGGGATGGCCGTAGCACTGAGTGGATCGACGAGATAAAAACTACATGGCTAAAAAACAATATTCAAAACGATATTTTTTTTTTTCCTCTTAACAAGGAGTCTTTCTCCTGAGGAATAATAAGTGCACTTTGTAAAGGCACTTATAGTGACACTGATACTGATACCGTCATGCTCAAGTGATACTGTCATACTCTAGCAACACAACAGTCTTTAAACAGGACAACCAGATTTCTTCTGAGGGCCAGCCGTGCTACAGGACCAGAATAGAAAGGTTTGTGGGTTAAGGGGAAGGTAAAACCACTTTGTGTTCCAGAAGTGACGCGTCTCCGAGCCACACCAGACAATGTCATGCTCTATCTGTGTGACCGAGACGTGTGTCACACAGCGTCAGGCTCTCCTCATCGGCCTCTGACTACAACCTCCGACAACAACGGGCTTCTGCAAGTCTCATCGGTCAGCATCAACGTTAGACAACAGGCCGACTGTCGACCGCATCGGTCTGATGTTTTGCATAATCGAGCCACCCTACCCTCACCCTACATGGTCCCCCCACTTTCTTACAAACCTGAACCCCAACCAACAACACCATCCTGACGAACAACATCACCCATGCACCCTGACACCCCCCTTACCCCAACACCACCCAAAGCACCCTTAACCTTAACACCACCCAAAGCACCCTGACCCCTTAACACCACCCAAAGCACCCTGACCCCTTAACACCACCCTGACCCCTTAACACTACCCAAAGCCTCCTGACCCCTTAACACCACCCAACCAACCACAGCAACCTGACCCCGTTACACCACCCAACCAACCACAGCAACCTGACCCCGTTACACCACCCAACTAACCACAGCAACCTAGACCCTAAACACCACCCAACGACCCACAGCACCATGACCCCTTAACACCACCCAACCAACCACAGCAACCTGACCCCGTTACACCACCCAACCAACCACAGCAACCTGACCCCGTTACACCACCCAACTAACCACAGCAACCTAGACCCTAAACACCACCCAACGACCCACAGCACCATGACCCCCAACACCAGTGCACACCCAACCAACATGACCCCCAACACCATCCAACCACCCTGAAACCCAACATCACCCTGACCCCCAACCACCATGACCCCCAACACCACCCTGACCCCCAACCTCCCCCAACCAACCACAGCACCCTGACCACTCAATACCACAATAATCGATTGATTCAAATTCGATAAAAAGAAAAACTTATAATGAAAAAAAAAAAGGAAAAAAGTTATGTCAATAATAGTTCCATCCTACAGAGGGCGTAGAAGTGTATTGAACAAGTCGCTATGTACTTAAAAAAAAGAATGGCAGACCTTTAGCCTGAAAGTTAAACCACACAGAATATAAAATTGCACAAATTGTGGAACACAATTGTGGAACTTCAAGAAGGAAGTGTCACTTCCAGAAGGGGAGGGTCCACAAGACTGCGGTTAATCCCTTCGGTTCATCTCAGGGAGAACAGACAGAGGATGCAGTCACACACATAAATATTTTGTCCTTGATACATGCTCCGTCTATGTATGTTATACAAAGCCTTTGGAAGATGAACATAGCTTCTTGTTTTTAAGGAGGGTTTTAAGGAGGGTTAGTTCAGTCTTGGGTTTAGCCAATCTATGTCATCGAGCCTGTGCCAGAAACCAAAAACTGCAGGGAGCAGGAGTTGCACCTTGTTACCGGTTACAGTACAGAGATATTTAACAGAGGAAAACTCCTTCATTCAAATGGTGAAGCATTCAGAAGGGGATTGAAATTGCATTTCTACAGCGAGCGGACTACATAGTGACACATTGATCTGAGGATTTGCTTCAAGTTTACTACTGCTGGCCGAGTTTGTCTCGAGTCTCCAGCATCTGATTGGTCAAAACAAATACGAAGCGATAGAAAGTGTATGGTCCCATTCTCCCGGATTTGAGCTTGTCTGTCATCAGTTTTAAGACATTAATCAAGAGACGAGGGTTAGTTAAAACAAAAAGAAGTACCCCTGATGGATCTTTAATAGAAATTCAATTTTTTTTAAATAGATTTAAAGATTCAAATAAAATTGTCAAACTCCAAAAGCTCCAAGCTCTCTGATTATGTCAGGACTAGCACTGACCCCTCAAACGTTTTAACTTCTTTAACAATAGACAAGGCCCTTTTAGTCATTTAAGGAATTTTATCAAATGTGCTTTTTACAACCAACCACTAGGGACATCTACCCTTAACAAGCTTATCTGGTCTGTGTGGTAGACACAGCAGAGATGATTTATAGTGGAGTATATTAAAGAAAAGCACATCCAATCAGAACAGAGCCAGCAAGGGTTAGGAATGTTCCAGAAATCTGGAATGAAGTGAATACTTAAGGCGGAATAACTAAATAATAAGAATGCTTTTATCTTAAATTGACAGTTCCAGGTATAGATGTTGGACTCATCTTTCTTACCATATCTTCTCTGTCAGCATGTTTCAAACTCTGAATGTGCCTCAGTTCAACAAGAGCTAAACTAAGACGACATTATCATCAACTCGCCTTTCCTGTTCAGCAATGGCATGTGAAGCACCAAAATAAGGAATTAATTTGAATACCAAAGTGCAATCGCATATTCATATATGTGGTTATTCTTGATTTGGGGCCAGCCCTAAACCAAGCAGCATTAAGAACGCGCAGTGCGTGCGTGTGTGTGTGAGTATAGCCCTGCTTAGTCCATCTCTATCCCTGCTATAATGAATGCCCTGGCGTGTGGCCCTGCGTCGCCACGGCAACGGCGTCACCTGACAGACGCTGCCGTTCATTATGGGCTGCCGGGGATGGAAGCAGCAGCCTGAGTTTTCAGCCAGGGGAGCACCACGAGGTGACCGCAGACAGACACTAAACCTAAACCTCTAACGGCTAGAGTACTGAGAGACAGACAGAGGGGGAGAGGGGTTTCTAGGGGCTGGGGGTTTCTAGTTAGTGCCCCCACCCCCCCCCCCCCCCCGGCGAAACCAACCAAAACATACCCCCGAAAGGAAGTTCCACTTGTTGATACACAGGTTCAGAAGATGTTCCCAACACCCTCTCATGTGAAAGCCTGAAATGCCGATGACCCGTTCTTCCTCAAGCATCTTACATAAACAGACTGTGTGTGTGTGTGTGTGTGTGTGTGTGTGTGTGTGTGTGTGTGTGTGTGTGTGTGTGTGTGTGTGTGTGTGTGTGTGTGTGTGTGACCACACTAGAATGTGGTTACCCACTTATTTAGACACGGTTCATAGTGGTGGTTGCATAGCCCTGACAGACTTCACTTAATACAAGTAACCGGCTGCACCTGATGACCTCATGCAAGGAGGCAGCAGCAGGCCGGTGTAACGTGTGACCTCATCTCTGGGAACAAAAGCTAATTCATCATAATCATCATCATCATCATCATCAACATCATCATCCTCAGTCGCTCCCCCACCTTCACCTAACCCATTGTTCTTATCAAGGCAAAGTCCTTCACATGGCAGGAGATAAGCAAAAAAGAAAGTCTGCACACTCAAATCACAGAAACCTTCAATTACACAATTGTCTAATCTCAGAACATATCGAAAGCATGTCTATTCTACGGATTGGTCATTGTGTGGAGTACCGGCTCCAAGGGTGAGTCTGTATGGGGGGCTGTGGGTCAATGGGCTCGGCTTGGCCCTTAAATCCACGCTGCTCCAGAGAGAAGACAGGCTGGGGAGACGGCCCGGGGCTAGGCTCCTACCCACTTTCGAACTGAGCTGAAACCTGCAGGGATACTCTCCTACCAGGGGCCAGGGCCACGCGTGCTTTTTCCATGCATTCCTCGGATTCCACATTTGATATGTGTCTCACTCCGAACTGGCCGCTCGGGGAATTTATAAATTACGATCACATATTGGCCTCACGTCGCTTTCGCTCCCCCATCTCCCCCTGGTCACTGTCTGGCGGGGTTTAAAACACAATGACCCAGAGTCCCAGACGATTGCCTTCTTAACTCATCTTGTGGAAATGTGAGGCGGGATGTTAACATCAGGATCAGATTGTACCCACAGTTGAGTTTCAGGGGTCGGAAAGAGGCATGGTGGCAATCCGCAACGGTATTATCAATAGCGGTGATTAGGGTTTTTAAATGCTTTTACCAATACATACTACGTCCTATCACGATACATAAACATCACTGTTTAGCTAAACAGGCCAACAGGATCGATAGACCATATCGGAGAAGTGGGGATCGGTTCCATTGCTTAATGGCAACCATGATCAAATAGATCAATTGACACTAGTAGGGCTGTTGTGTGTCCTTGTTAAAACGTTGATAGTCCAGATGACAATTCGTCAATAAACCTAATTAGTTCCATCTAGTGGGGAGGATTAAGGTAGGCATACTTGCAGCTTTGTATGACGTTGTGTAGCCTTAAAACGTAATGATTTTTTTTCTTGCAATGCAAAATACAAATACTAACCGTGTAATGAACCCATTAAAAATAAGGCATTCTAGCAGGCTACCTTATTGTGTGCAACCATGATAGAGGTTTTTTTTAAAAGAAAGGGCACTGATTTCGTGGCAACCAATGTCTCCAGGTGAGCTGCCTGTCGCACAGGTGATGCCCCCCCCCTCACCTGTGATGATCTCCCGCTTGCCCTCATCCAAGTGGCTCGATATGACGTCTCCCATTGTGAGGAAAGAAAAAACACACCCTGGTCCCCCCCAAAAAAATTATATTCCAATAAAAGCGGAGCAGTCTGAGAGAACCCAGAAGAACTCTTCTCAGTTCCTTTCTCTGGCTGTCAGACCTCCGGGTGTCCCTCTCACCCTGACCTAGCCTAGCCCTAGAACATAACGCCAAGTGACGAATTGGAACGGGTGGCGAAATAAAGGACGTAGGAGGCGGAGTGAGTAAGTAAGGAGCGGATAAAAGTTGGGGAAGGAGCTTCAAACTTGAGTTGTCTGCTGGTATGAGTCTGGCGAAACACACCCTCCTCCCTGTGAGTCACTCCCGGAAAGGTGGAGTTTCTGCCGAGGCACAGGAGAGGCAGGGGCCGACGACGACCCCTGGTGGCTAATATTATATTATGATATTTCATGACGTGAGATATATGATAAATTATATTATATTTTATATTATGATATTATATTATCCTATATTATATTGTCTTTTATATTTATATACTATTTTATTATGATATTGTATGATATTACTACACTATATACACGCAGATATTATGTTGTGTCATGTTAACTTATATTATGAAAAATAAACTCTTTATGTGGTGATGGTTCAACGTTAGCATACAAAACCTAGGCCTACTCTTATTGTAATTATATAACAGACCCAGTATGCACATTGACATCTTGCCGATGTCGGGGCAGCGTGTGCCTGCCAGACATAAATGTGTCGCCGCGATGTTTAAGACCATTCAGAAAAGTCATGCCTTTTAAAAAAGGTTGAGAGTAGTGTGTGAGAACAGTATACAGGCTTAATTTGTCCCCATAGAATTACAGGCTTCTATCTGCGTTTTCAGTAACATAGTTCTGAGATATTGACCTTGAAAGTTCTTGGAATTCCTTTATAAAAAGTCCGAATGTGAACACAACTTCAAGAAACATCTCACTTGACCTTAATAAGCTGTCATTGAATAAGCATCGTAGGCCTAAGTCTAATTTGACAAAAATGTCAGATAGAACCTTGTCATTCTAAGGGGACGAAATATCAACTGATATAAATGAAACCACATAAGGCGCGTAATAGAGACACCACATCAGGCGCGTCGCGGACGCGGGGGGACGTGTCACCCGCACTATCCGTAGGCCTATCTTTATGGAGTTAGAATCATGCCAAAACCCCGCACACACGCAAAACGTGTTTTGCTCACGCACAACGATTCACACACACACACAAAACGTGTTTTACTCACTCACAATGATTCACACACACGCTCAGTGTGGTTTGCAAATATAAAACATCATTCACAAACTAATGCATTTTGCTTCAGAAACAAATACAGTATGTTTTACACATAGTACAAACCAAAATCTCTCCAGTACAAACTAAAATCCTTCAAGTACACAAAACAATTCTACAAGTACGGAACACTGAAAGCTGCGCGTGGATCGGAAGGCATTTGCGCGTGGATCAGCAAGGCGGAAAATTAGTGCCAAAAGTCACGTGACAAAGAAATGTCCTGTGATTCACACTACACAACAGCAGGTGGCGCTGTTGAGTCAGTTTAAGGCTGCCAGGACGATCTTTTTTTCTCCTCAAAATCTTTATTTGATGCCGGCCAACCGTGTGTGGATTCTATGGAAAGCCAAGAAGGCCACCAACTGGCCCTAGAATGGCGCGGTAAAAGTGATAAACCGCACGGAAACCGTACGGAAACCGTACGGAATCCGTGCGGTTTGGCAGGAACAGCGCCACCTGCTGTTGTGTAGTGTGAATCATAGGACATTTGTTTGACACGTGACTTTTGGCACTAATTTTCCGCCTGGCTGATCCACGCGCACATTTTAGTTTGTATACTGTATTTGTTTTTGAAGCAAAATGCATTCGTTTGTGAATGATATTTTGTATTTGCAAACCACACTGAGCGTGTGTGTGAATCGTTGTGCGTGAGCAAAACACGTTTTGCGTGTGTTCGGGGTTTTGGCATGATTCTAACTCCATATTATGTAACCTATTACCCGTAAGTGTGGTTTGGGCATAACGCGCAATAAACCAATGAGAGTGCCATCTCCCGTCCCCTTTAAAGGCTAGATTCCACCGGAGGCGTACGCGCCGCGGGACGGCTGCGCCGCGGTCACGCTGCTGATCGCTTCGACTATAATCAATGAGACCATTTCCACCGGGCGCGCCGCGGAACGTTTCAGCAGCGTCCCAGGAGCGGCGTGCCGCGCCGCGGCGCTATCTTTCCGTCCAATTCTATTTTTGCCGCGAGCCGCTGCTAAACCGCGTCAATTTCGACAGAGCAGGTCGAGCCGGGCAGGAAGTGAAAAGTAAAAGCCATAGAGCATCCGGTAAATTTTCAAAATAAAACACAATACTCAGCTCATGTAACTTCACATCAACATTATTACGTCATGACCGGTGGGTCTGCTCAGAGGGTCGGCAACATTGACGACGAGAGACTCATTGTCGAAGTTCAGCAACATGAAGTCATTTATGTACCAAATCATCCTTTTTATAAGGAAAATGTCAGAAAGGACAAAGCGTGGCATTTAATTGCAATAGTTTTGGGAGTGGAAGGTGAGTACATTAGGTTTAGGATTATCGCGTGATCTCGTGATCTCGCGTGAATACGGCTGGCTCGCAAGGCAGCGCTACGCGCCCGGTAGGAATGGACGCAGGGCAGAGGACGCAGCCGTTCCGCGGCGCGTACGCGTCCGGTGGGATCCCGGTGTAATAGAGCCATCAGCGCGTTTTATCCTGACGAGTTGATGTTTTGACAGCGCGTTTGCAATCTCCGATGACACAGATGCATGAATGAATTTCAAACTTCAAATGGCTCAGTTTATGGCCAAATAATACGACCTAATTCACACATGGAATAGCGTTTTCTTCTACAACTTCCGAAATAGGCCTTCTGAGTCGTCATGTAAATTTCGGCAAGGAAAAGTTAAAGGTCCCATGGCATGCTACTTTATGGATGCTTTAATATAGATATTAGGGGGCCCCTAGCACAGTATTTGAAGTAGCCTAGTTCCCGAAATTCAGCCCTGGTGCAGAATTACAGCCACTGCGAGCCAGTCGCACATTGAGCTTTCCCGAAAGCGCCGTTTCGGTGTCTGTAGCTTTAATGTAAATGAGGAGGAGAGAGGCGGGTCAAGGAGGAGGGTGGGGGTGTGGCCCTGAGCAGCGGCCACAGTTCCGTGCGCTCTGTTTACAGTGGATGTATCGCAATGGCGAGGAGCACACAGCCTTTGGCTATGTTCTGTAATATTCTAGATCACTCCGGGTGCTCCGGCGGGAGTCCTGGAGCTCTATATCTGCATAATATCATATTATACATAGATATCTATATCATATAATATATACTATCACGGGTTCACGGCCAAAAGCTGTGTGCGCCTCCAGACGATATTATGTTCCACAAACGACTGCGTCGGGTTCTCTGGTTCTTTCACGTCCACATCAATCTGAAGCAGACTGAACCACGACATGGAGGAGAAAGGAATTGTTGCCCGCGATTGTTTCCAGCTTGAGCCCCTCTTCTCGCTGCCGAGGGACCAACGCCTCGGCAGCGGGCAACGAGCAGCGCTTAGGCACAGCCGCCTCCTACAGTGGGCAGCAGGAAGCACCGAGGTGGTGGTCCCTCGGCAGCGGGCAGCCGGAAGCGGGGCTCAAGCTGGAGACATTCGCGGGCAACAATCACTTTCTCCTCAATGTCGTGGTTCATGTTCTTCAGGGAGTCAAAACCAAAGTTCCTTTCCCCCAATTCCTTCTCAACCATGGCTGAGATAACTAACCCCATCTCATGGTTGAGATCACCCCAACTACAGTCTAGTTGTGGAAATACCAGAGACGAGAGTCCGACGTGTTATGCGCCATAACATCAACAGCAGAACGGTTATCAAAATAACAAAGAAGTGTACGACACTTGCGTTACAGTCCTGGAGCTCTTTATCTAAATAATATCTATATCGATATCTTATGATACATATTATCACGGCCAAAAGCCGTGTCCGCCTGCAGACGATATTATGAATCACAAACGACTGCGTCGGGTTCCCCGACGTCTCTTGTCTTTCCACTTCTACATCGATCCGAAGTAGACTAAACCGCACACTGCCCGCTGCCGGCTGCCTTCTGCCGGCGGCCGTCTGCCCGCCACTGGCTGCCGGGCGGTGGTGCTTCATGGCGGTTGTGGTGGTGCTTCATGGCGGTTGTGGTGGTGCTTCATGGCGGTTGTGGTGGTGCTTCATGGCGGTTGTGGTGGTGCTTCATGGCGGTTGTGGTGGTGCTTCATGGCGGTTGTGGTGGTGCTTCATGGCGGTTGTGGTGGTGCTTCATGGCGGTTGTGGTGGTGCTTCATGGCGGTTGTGGTGGTGCTTCATGGCGGTTGTGGTGGTGCTTCATGGCGGTTGTGGAGGTGCTTCATGGCGGTTGTGGTGGTGCTTCATGGCGGTTGTGGTGGTGCTTCATGGCGGTTGTGGTGGCCTCGTGACAGCAAGCGGCGGGCACCAGGACTCCGGAAGTTGACAACCGCGGGCAACAATCCCTTTCTCCTCCATGTCGCAGTTCATGTACTTCAGGGAGTCAAAGACAAATTTTCTTTCCCCCAATTCCATCTCAACCGTGGCTGAGATAACCCCAACTAGTCTTGTTGTGGAAATACCAGAGACGTCAAAACCGACGTGTTATGCGCCATAACACCAACAGCAGAACAGTTATCCAAATAACAAAGAAGTGTACAACACTTTCGTAACAGTGTGTGTAATCACACACACACACACACCGAACGCAAGTTTTATGGCTGGGGGATGATAGACAGGCTATAGGGGAACTCCGAGCAGTGAAGCTGCTTGGTCCCCTATTGTTTTCCCCTATTGTTTCTGTAAAGTTCTTTTTTTTTTCACATTCGGTAAAAGTCTTAATGCAGCCTATACCGTAAGTCGAAAACTTTTGAAACTTTCAGGTATGGTTATCAATAACCCCCAATACCCATAAACCCAAATTTGTGGTAGGCTACTGCACCTAAAGGTGCCGCTACTGTAAAAAATCATGAAATAGGCTTATTTCTCCTCACCAGATTATTCTTTCATCATATCAATCTCTAAAATCAGATGCATCTTTTTCGCCCTGGTCTTCTGCAGATGCACTTATATATTTTTTTTTTTTACTTTTCTCACAAATTCATATTAAAGCTAAACATGATAAAAAGATTCACAGGCTACAAAAATAATCAAAGATCACAAATCGCCACATAAAATCTTTAGACCAAGCCTCACAAAAGTCATCGAACAGAACTTGTTTTATTTATTTCCATTTGAGAAATATTTGCCAATAAAGTTGGATCAGTTAGCCCATTTTTCTTATATGACCATTTTATTATGGTATAAAAAAACATACAACTATTATTAGGTGGATACCAATGCCCCCCACTACCCATTAACCCAAATTGTGGTACTGCATCCAAAGTATATGAACTAGCCTTATTTCTCCTTACTAGATTGACCTGGACTCAACTTATTTCATCATATTAATCTATAAAATCAAATGCATCTTTTCACCATGGTCATGGTGTTCTAAAAATTATTACTTTTCCCACAATTTCATAGAAATGCCAAATGTCCACAGTCTCAACCCATTTGCCAATATAACAATTTTGTTATTGTATAACTACCATACGGCTATCATTAGGTGGATACCATTAACAGTGCAAATTTTCAGAACTGTAATATTTTAAGAAAGCCCTTAATTCTCTGGTGCAATGTGTGCTTGGAGTTTTCTTGATGTTGTGTGCTTATCAATCGACATTTTCCTCGGACAAGTAAGTCAACCAACGCTATATCATTGTGTTGCTTTGCTGCATATGGTTACCTTTTGTTACTCTTATAATTTGGCTGTAGCATCAGCTCTACAGCTAACAGCCCAGTTACTGTCGCTAAAATAAAGGTAGATGGCATAAGGTATTTTTGTTGATACACATATTTTAACGCGAAGACGTATGGCAGTAAATAAATATGACAGAGATAATTATGAAGGAAAAATGGTTAACAAAGAAGTTCCCTTACTGCCATACGTCTTGGCAGTCAGATTCTTGGAAACTAATGAGCTGGAATGTTGATTGCCTAATGAATTGCAGGTGCTGTGCAATGTTGTGTTTCTTAAATGAGTAGCATTGACAGAATGTCATGTTCAGCTTGTTGATAATGCTCTAATCAGGATTCGAATTCTCAACCTAATGCTGCTATCCATTTGGATGGTACGCTGGTACGAACGACCAGCTTGAGCGAGAACGTGACGTATTTCCCTTGCCCCAGCCTTCCAGTTTGCCATTTGTGTTTCTGTCGGGCCACGAGGGGGAGTAGTAGCAGGCTAGTCATCATAAGCAACATAGCCTCTTTAGCAAACCAGCTTCAAAACAAAACGTTACATTGAATTGCACGCAAAGCAAGACCGTGCAATGCATATATTGGTGACCGGATTAAAGCAGCAATGAAATCAAGTGTGTAAGAGGTTTTAAAAACAACATTAAAACCACCAACGTGGTACAAATAGAAAGAAAATACATCTCATCCCCCATTAACTATGGGCGCAGCCATCTTTTTTGCGAGTTGTACAGCTCTGCTCGCTCTATTTTGAAAGCGACGAGATACTACGACCAAAAGGGGGCGTGCCTCAGTGAAATGCCGCAAGAAAGCTGGGAGATTTGCGACTTTACCACCTGGAAGCACCTACTGTAGGCACACAGCTATCCTTACAGACTATGCAGCTCCACTTTAAAAGTGAAGGTATGTACTTTTACCTTGAGTACTTTTTATTTCGATGTCGATTCTAGGGAGCATAGATTCTAGGCTGACGCTAGATTCTACCTGTCCTTAAAAGCCTGGTCCTCTTTTCAAAAGCAGCATGACCAGCGCCCTGATAAAACACAAGTAAAACTTGGGAGTTGCATTTCCAAGATGGAATCAGTCAAGAGCCCAGAAGGGTTTCTAGACGGACGCCACAGGAGCTGATTTCTCATTCTCGAACAGCATGAATTAAAAATGTATAAAAGGTATTGTTGGGAAAAACGGTCTGTCTAGTTACTGGACCAGATGAAATGAGACGGAGAGGTAATAAAGTCTGTCGGCACGAGGACCTTGGATTTATTAAGTAAAGTGGCAACGGTTATACAGAGTCATAAAGCGTGAGAAATCGAATATGTCTAAGTCCCTAATCAGCGCTGATGGTTCGTCCGGAGCTTCGCCTCCGTGGAAGGTCTGCTTCAGAAGAAGATGAAGAGTCTCCGTGTGATACACTCTTATGCTGTATCCTCCTCTCGATGAGGTGTGTGCGTTTGAGATGTGTATGGTTCTGTGTGTCTTTGCTTGACCTTGCCTCCCAGGCCCTAGTGTATCTTCTTGTGTTCTTCCTGACGGGGGAGAGCCTCACAGAGTCTCCTGTTTGTGGCTCTCCCGTTCTTGAGGATGAAACGGTGCATTGTCTGAGTGTTTACCATTTGCCTGGAGGAGAAATGGGGCCTTGGTTCTGGCCCTCACCTGACTATGTTATCAAGTATGTGTTATGTGTTAAAAGTTGACTATATTGTAACGTGACTGCCATGTGTTGTGCTCATCAGGCTAGGGTAGGAGTTAGCTATATTTGTAATGTACATGTGATGTACTCAGCAGGTTATTTTGCCCAACAGTATCAGGGAAGCTTACAGGGAAGGACGCGTTGTTGCTTGTTATTGTCAAAATAGAATATTTGCACATGTCATGTTGTTCTCGGATCATTTTGCGCTGGTGTCCGTTCAGTGTCCTCAACCTAGTCACCAACCTGAGCTTTGAGTCTAGGAAGGAGGGGGCTGGAGAAGACATCCCTCTCCAAAACTGTGAATCTGTGTCTGCAGTATACATTTTAAGCGGTAATTCCTATGTTCCCCGGGTCCTATGTTCCCCGCTCTTGGAACATGGGACCCATTTTTTTTTTTAAAAAGTCCTATGTTCCCGGTTTTTCCCAAAAAGGATCCTATGTTCCCCTGTAGCAATACATACCGGGGAGCATAGGACCCTTTTTCTGAAAAGCGGGGAACATAGGACCCTTTTTAAAGAAAAGGGTCCTATGTTCCCCAGTCTCATACAAAGAGGGGAACATAGGACCCGGGGAACACAGTCACGCTCCCCTTTTAAACCCTCTGTCAATGTTACATACATGTAAATAGTTTCTGTCATGTGTACAAATACACACTTCCTCCTTGTATGCAAACAATGTATCAAAACAATTACTTTCTAATTTTTTTTCTCCCTCTGCAGAAGACGGTGATGCCTTTGGAGATGGCAGCACGCAGTGCGGCGCCACCTCGGAGAGTCTGCGTATGGACGCCCCTGGCACCTACCACAGGGAGCTGAAGATCCTGAGCGTCTATGGAAAAGGGGAGGGCCCACTGGCAGTGGAAGGCCATGACACCCTCTTTATCGCATCAGAAATGGAGGCCCTGAACTCGCTCTCTGCGGACCACTGCGTGGCCACGAGCCTGGACCGCGGCAAGCGATTGGTCTGCCGCATGGAGCTGGGTGTGCAGGTTGGAAATCATCTTCTCATTCACCTTCCAAAAGAGAGGCTTCCTCTGTTACAACTCCAGCACACACCCATAGAAAGCGCACACCTTTATGATTCAATGTGTCGTTGGTGGGGATTAACAACTATTCTGTGCAAATGAAAGTGTTGTCTTGTCTGTGTTTCCTTCCTTATGTGGAAAGCAGCAGCCCCCTGGCACCATTTCAATCAAGGTTGAAGAGGATATTAGTGGAGGCAAGTTGGTAATACACATTGCATCTATGCAGGCGAACGACCTGGATCAACTGAGAATGTACTAGTTTTTACCGGCGCTAAAAAGCCTGGTCCTCTTTTCAAAAGCATCATGACCAGCGCCCTTCTAACACACGAGTCAAATTTGGTAGTTTAATTTCAAAGATGGAGTCAGCCAAGAGGGTTTCAAGACGGAGGCCACATGAGGTGGTTTATCATTCTCTAACATCAATGCATTCAACATGTATAAATGTTGGCTGATCAGCTTACAGGGAAGGACACGTTGTTGCTTTTTATTATCAAAATAAAATAATTGCGCTTGTCTCACATGCTTTGTTGTGCTCAGATCATTTTGCGCTGGTGTTCCTTCAGGGTCCTCCACCTGGTCACCCGCTTGAGCTTTGGGTCTAGGGAGGAGTTACATACACATACATTTAAATAGTTTCTTTCGCCCCTGTATGCATTTGTGTGAAATGCCGCAAGAAAGCTGGGAGATTTGCGACTTTACCACCTGGAAGCACATACTGTAGGCACACAGCTATCGTTACAGACTATGCAGCTCCACTTTAAAAGTGAAGGTATGTACTTTTACCTTGAGTACTTTTTATTTCGATGTAGATTCTAGGGAGCATAGATTCTAGGCTGACGCTAGATTCTACCTGCCCTTAAAAGCCTGGTCCTCTTTTCAAAAGCAGCATGACCAGCGCCCTGATAAAACACAAGTAAAACTTGGGAGTTGCATTTCCAAGATGGAATCAGTCAAGAGCCCAGAAGGGTTTCTAGACGGACGCCACAGGAGCTGATTTCTCATTCTCGAACAGCATGAATTAAAAATGTATAAAAGGTATCAGGGAAGCTTACAGGGAAGGACGCGTTGTTGCTTGTTATTGTCAAAATAGAATATTTGCACATGTCATGTTGTTCTCGGATCATTTTGCGCTGGTGTCCGTTCAGTGTCCTCAACCTAGTCACCAACCTGAGCTTTGAGTCTAGGAAGGAGGGGGCTGGAGAAGACATCCCTCTCCAAAACTGTGAATCTGTGTCTGCAGTATACATTTTAAGCGGTAATTCCTATGTTCCCCGGGTCCTATGTTCCCCGCTCTTGGAACATGGGACCCATTTTTTTAAAAAAAGTCCTATGTTCCCGGTTTTTCCCAAAAAGGATCCTATGTTCCCCTGTAGCAATACATACCGGGGAGCATAGGACCCTTTTTCTGAAAAGCGGGGAACATAGGACCCTTTTTAAAGAAAAGGGTCCTATGTTCCCCAGTCTCATACAAAGAGGGGAACATGGGACCCGGGGAACACAGTCACGCTCCCCATTTTAAACCCTCTGTCAATGTTACATACATGTAAATAGTTTCTGTCATGTGTACAAATACACACTTCCTCCTTGTATGCGAACAATGTATCAAAACAATTACTTTCTAATTTTTTTTCTCCCTCTGCAGAAGACGGTGATGCCTTTGGAGATGGCAGCACGCAGTGCGGCGCCACCTCGGAGAGTCTGCGTATGGACGCCCCTGGCCACTACCACATGTCCAATCACAACAGGGAGCTGAAAATCCTGAGCGTCTATGGAAAAGGGGAGGGCCCACTGGCAGTGGAAGGCCATGACACCCTCTTTATCGCATCAGAAATGGAGGCCCTGAACTCGCTCTCTGCGGACCACTGCGTGGCCACGAGCCTGGACCGCGGCGAGCGATTGGTCTGCCGCATGGAGCTGGGTGTGCAGGTTGGAAATCATCTTCTCATTCACCTTCCAAAAGAGAGGCTTCCTCTGTTACAACTCCAGCACACACCCATAGAAAGCGCACACCTTTATGATTCAATGTGTCGTTGGTGGGGATTAACAACTATTCTGTGCAAATGAAAGTGTTTTCTTGTCTGTGTTTCCTTCCTTATGTGGAAAGCAGCAGCCCCCTGGCACCATTTCAATCAAGGTTGAAGAGGATATTAGTGGAGGCAAGTTGGTAATACACATTGCATCTATGCAGGCGAACGACCTGGATCAACTGAGAATGTACTCGTTTTTACCGGCGCTAAAAAGCCTGGTCCTCTTTTGAAAAGCATCATGACCAGCGCCCTTCTAACACACAAGTCAAATTTGGTAGTTTAATTTCAAAGATGGAGTCAGCCAAGAGGGTTTCAAGACGGAGGCCACATGAGGTGGTTTATCATTCTCTAACATCAATGCATTCAACATGTATAAATGTTGGCTGATCAGCTTACAGGGAAGGACACGTTGTTGCTTTTTATTATCAAAATAAAATAATTGCGCTTGTCTCACATGCTTTGTTGTGCTCAGATCATTTTGCGCTGGTGTTCCTTCAGGGTCTTCCACCTGGTCACCCGCTTGAGCTTTGAGTCTAGGGAGGAGTTACATGCACATACATTTCAATAGTTTCTTTCACCTGTACAAATACACACTTCCTCCTTTTATGCAAATAATGTATCAAAACAATGACTGTCTTTTTTTTTTTCTCCCTCTGCAGAAGACGGCGCCGCCTCCGAGAGTCTGCGTGTGGACGCCGCTGGCTCCTCCCACATGTCCGGTCACGGCGAGGAACTGAAGATCCTGAGCGTCTACGGAAAAGGGGAGGGCCCACTGGCGGTGGGTGGCCATGACACCCTCTTCACAGGGTCCGAAGCGGAGGCCCCGAGCTCGCTGTCTGCGGACCACAGCGTGGCCAAGAGCCTGGACTGTGGTGAGCGGCTCATTAAGCGTGAGGAGCTGACTGGGCATCGGGGCGGCCGCAAGAGCCGGCCCGATGTCTTGTGTCGCAAGATTCTTCCCAACAACGCCAAGATGATCGACAACATGCGTCACCACTCCGACGAGAAGCCGTACGGGTGTGAACAATGTGTGGAGGTCTTCGGAGACCACTCCAAACTAATGCTCCACATGAGGACTCACACCAGCGAGATGCCCTACAAGTGTGACCAATGCGCGAAGAGCTTCGAAGTCCACTCCAGCCTGAAGAGACACATGAGGACTCACACCGGGGAGAAGCCCTACAAGTGTGTCCAATGCGTGAAGTGCTATGCTGATCGCTACAATCTAAAGCTCCACATGACGACTCACACCACCGACGGCAAGAAGCCCTTCAGGTGCGACCAATGCATGAAGTGCTTCGGATATAGCACCAGCCTGATGCGCCACATGAGGACTCACAACATCGAGATGCCCTACAAGTGTGACCAATGCTTGAAGGGCTTTGTAGACCGCTCCAGCCTAAAGATCCACATGATGACTCACACCGGCGAGAAGCCCTATAAGTGTGAACAATGCTTGAAGTACTTCAGAGGCCGCTTCAACCTAAAGAGCCACATGAGGGCTCACACCGGGGAGAAGCCCTACAAGTGTCACCAATGCTTGAAGTGCTACAGAGAATACTCCACCCTAAAGAGCCACATGAGGACTCACACCGGGGAGAAGCCCTACAAGTGTGACCAATGCGGGAAGGGCTTCGGAGCCCGCTCCAAACTGACGATCCACATGAGGACTCACACCGGCGAGAAGCCCTACAAGTGTGACCAATGCGGGAAGTGCTATGCACGCCGCTGCAAACTAATGCTCCACATGACGACTCACACCACCAACGGCGAGAAGCCCTTCAAGGCCTTCAGGTGCGACCAATGCATGAAGCACTTCGTATCTAGCACCACCCTGAAGCGCCACATGAAGACTCACAACATCGAGATGCCCTACAAGTGTGACCAATGCTTGAAGGGCTTTGTAGACCGCTCCAGCCTAAAGATCCACATGATGACTCACACCGGCAAGAAGCCCTATAAGTGTGACCAATGCGTGAAGGGCTTCGAAGTCCACTCCAGACTGAAGACCCACATGAGGAGACACACCGGGGAGAAGCCCTACAAGTGTGACCAATGCGTGAAGTGCTACAGAGACCGCTCCACCCTAAAGAGCCACATGAGGACTCACACCGGGGAGAAGCCCTACAAGTGTGACCAATGCGTGAAGTGCTATGCAGACCGCTACAGCCTAAAGATCCACATGACGACTCACACCGACGGCGAGAAGCCCTACAAGTGTGACCAATGCGTGAAGTGCTATGCAGACCGCTCCAGCCTAAAGATCCACATGACGACTCACACCGACGGCGAGAAGCCCTTCAGGTGCGACCAATGCATGAAGCGCTTCGGATATAGCACCAACCTGAAGCGCCACATGAGGACTCACAACGGCGAGAAGCTCACAATTGGGACCAATGCGTGTAGTGCTTCAGAGAGAGCTTCAAGCTGAAGACCCACAAGAGGACTCACACCGGGGAGAAGCCCTGTATGCATTTGCAGTGCAGAGCCAGCTGCATTGACCCAAGCAATTTGGGTGTGCACATTTTTTAGCATGATTAAAGATGCTTTCCAACTTTGATTTGCTTTGTATATATTGTTAATAATAGATGTCTGTGTATGATGAATAATTACTTCCTTGATGCACAATGTTGTTGGTCAAAAGCTTTTACTTAAAACAAACAATCCCACAACAGTCGATTCACTTGCACAACTCAAGCCTCCTTCCAGTCTGGAACTCTGACCCCTTAAGGAGCACCGGAATGGTTGAGGCTCAATTCCTCTATGGGCCAAAGCTGCAGACTATTACAGAACCAAGTGCAACGGACCACACATATTTCACCAAATTAAACTTCGGTATGATCCATGCAGCTAACAATATTCCCCATTTCATGTAATTCAAGGATAGACTACACTCCTAATGAGATTTCATAATTCATATTTGTACATTCAGTTTAAAAAACAACCAGAGGTCAGGGATTCTCTGAGGATTTGCACACAATGTAGATAATCAACACATTTCTACCCAATTAACAATTGCCGGTAGATCCATTTATACATTTTATTGGTTTCTGATTGTGGCAGATGATTTAATTCACATTACAGAAATGATTCGCTTTAATTAATTTTCTAACATTGGCTTACATTGGAGATGACAGTAGTTGCAAATGCAAAGGCAAAATACATATAACAGCAACATTACCTTGTAATTATTACAGAGATTGAGGGAGAAATTTAGGTGGATTTCAAGAGCGATGAAAAGGACATGACAGGAGACACAGAGAGCAATCAAGAGGCCACTTTGCAAGGGGCAGGTGATCCAGGGCCAGCTGCTCATGTGCTGAACATCACCCTTTCCAGGATATAATTAAACAAACAAACTGTTATTTCTACTAGCTATCGCATCATAAAACCCGTCCGTAAATAAACCTAAATGATCCTAGTAATCCAACATAAATAACTAACTAAATAAAAGTTAGATTCACTACTGAACTTCGTAATTGTTGGTGTAGATACCTTCACATGGCGAAGTCGAGCTCACAAACCAGCAGGCAATCGGTCGTCTATCAAGATAAAAAATATATATAATTACGCTTATATATAATTACCCGCACTTGGAACTCGGCACAAAGATGGCGATCTCTCTGCTCCACTTCACCACTTTTTTTCAAGGCGAGGATAAAAGCATAGAAAGAGGTGAAAACCACTATAAGATGGGGCATGTGGAGAGTTTTAGTTAAATAAGTACCATCTCCGTGCCGAGTTCCAAGTGCGGGTGTGGTGACGTATCGTATATCATATGCGTCGAGAGCAGCAAAGAGCTGTAGTACACAAAGTGGCCTCACATAAAACCTAAAATTATCAAACTTCTTCACGAAAGTTTTTAGTTTTCTTTGCATGAAAAATTATCATCTGAACATATGTTTAATCCAGGGCATATAAAGATGGGACCAGAAAATAATTATTTTCTCTCCATTGACACCCATTCATATTTTTCGACCGGAAGGGGCGTGACTTCGCCACTCCATCCCTACGAGAGCTCCCCGCGCTACGGCCATCCGGAGGCGCAGAGCTTTTTGCCGTGATATTATATTTAAGCAATAGATCACGCCAGGCTGTGGTATGTAGTGATGGGCAAATTAAGCTTTTATAAAGCATTGAACCAGTTGAGCCAATGTTTCGAAAATGGGTTCATTACTCGAAGCTTCAGTGACAGTGACCTCTGTTGGCGAAGTTCGAGGCTGCAGTGGATTCAACGTATCCCTGCTGCTTTGAAAACTCTTTGACGCACTAACACACAAACCCAAATACTTAATAGCATGATCTTTTCACGAATAAAGATTGATCTAAATACAGATGTCTAAATTGTTCTTAAAGGGATATGCCTAGCCTTCTGTCCAGATAGGCTAACTGATGTAGGCTAGGAGGATATAATTGAAACAGCATATAAAAACTTTCCCCCCCAGGAATGGGATTCGAACCCGGGTCCTCCACTCCACAGTCAGTGTGTTATCCCCTAGCCTACTCTAATCGATATTTTACGTTGTTCTATTACATACCTCACTATGCACAACTCCCGTTAACGATTGTAGCATCGATTGTGTTTTTTTTTTTCATTAAATAATTAGGCAGTGACCAGCTGGCTTCGCGCAAGGTTGGTTGGGTGTGCTTGAGTAACTCTAGGGGGTGATTATGTGGGATGGGGTTAGACACTCAAAGATTTGTATTGAGGTAGGCTGCCTTATGGATTGAGTCGGTTTCTTTTTTTTGCTCAAAGCTTCTCCACCGAGCCGCAGACCAGTCAAGTGATTCATTCAGGCAACGAACCAGTTGCTGCTTTGGACGTCACATGTCACGTGACTTTTTTTACTCTGAAGCTAGCTTCGAAGCAGTGCTTCTTGGGAGTTGTAGATCAGGGTTTGAAGCACGTACCGAAGCTTCAGTGTCACACTGCCATCACTAGTGGTATGTGCTCATTATACCACTGTCAGGGGCGTTGTCCGGCCTCACAGTGGTATAATGAGCACATGCCACTGACTGAAGTGATCTATTGCTTTTATACAACGGTTACTGTTATGGCGAAACGAAAGTCATAGACACACTACATTTAAAAAGAAACCAAGAAAGTCAAAATAGCCGTTTTCTTTTAAAGAATACAAAAAAGTAGTCCCTCCTGGCTGCCGCTATGCATCGACGGTCGCTATGCAACACACTTTAGCGTCCCTCCGAGAGAAGGCTCCGATAGAGCGGTTCGCCGGCAATTTATCCTGTGGAGCAGTTCACTCGCCGTGTGCCTAAGCTTTCGATAGTCTCTCCATCGCCTTGCTCACTCCCGGAGTTACAACATTTACACCCTCTCCATCATCCAACATATGTTTTACTTTGTAACTGTTTCTACTTCCAGGCAAGGAGAGATATGCAAACTTTCACAAAATGATCGGGCGTCATAGCAGTTATGTATACGCTCATTATACAACAGTTGGGAACCAATCAGATCGCTGGATTTAGGTCCCCGTTGTATAATTAAGCAATAGATCACGCCAGGCTGTGGTATGTGCTCATTATACCACTGTTAAAGGGACTCTTACCTTTGTTGCATTTTTACACTTTTTTTGGATAAGGTTAAATTGGTATTAATAAGGTAATAACACTCTAATATGCAAGACAGACCCACCAGGAGTAAAAACAAACATTTATTTTACTCTCATAATATTTAGTGAAAACTTCAACCAATAAAATTCTTCGGACCGAATGACCTTATTGGCCGACAGACCTGTCTGTTTGCTGCATGGATATATAAGGTTTTCCGTCTGCTTCTTGTGGCGCGTCCTCAACTAGAGGGTTTATTTTGATTCCACGGCAGACAGTAGCGAGTAGCGACCGTAGCGACTGACGATGGCAGACCAAAGTGGTCCACGGCGTACTGAAACTGCACCATTCAGTCCGATTAGGGGACTCATCTCGGACTCAGACTCACAGAGTTACCCTCCTCTGGAGCCTCAGGAAGACCTCCAGACTGTTGGCCACCAACTGCACCATTCAGTCCGACAAGGGGACCCGATTCGGCCTCAGAAGCCAAGTGGTCCCGCTCCCCTGGATGATTCTCAGGACCTCCAGACCATTGGCAACCAACCGCACCACTCAGTCCGATTAGGGGACCCATTTCGGACTCAGATGCGACGTTGTCCCGCTACTCTGGAGCTACTGGAAGACCTCCAGACCGTTGGCACCCAACCGCACCACTCAGTCCGATTACGGGACCCATTTCGGACTCAGACGCGACGTTGTCCCGCTACTCTGGAGCTACAGGAAGACCTCCAGAACGTTGGCACCCAACCGCACCACTCAGTCCGATTACGGGACCCATTTCGGACTCAGACGCGACGTTGTCCCGCTACTCTGGAGCTACAGGAAGACCTCCAGAACGTTGGCACCCAACCGCACCACTCAGTCCGATTACGGGACCCATTTCGGACTCACACGCGTCTTCTTCGGACTTCTTGTTTACTAGACCCCTGGTAGATATTATGACCCCTGGGAGTCTAAACATAACCCATGGGAGTCTAAACATAACCCATGGGAGTCTAGAACTTTTGTACTGTAGCGACCCTGGGACAGTTAAATAGTTTGTGTGTTATGTGTTACATTATATTTCGTTGTCCGCTATGTCAGTTGTTCTATGTGTATGTATTGTAATGTTCTTCTTGTCAATCAGCGTGGGGGCGAATCATTAGGTCAGCTGGGGGAGGGCCTTGGAAGAACAGGAGGGTGGGGGCCTGCACGCGAGTGAGACCGTGTTGGGGGTTGCCGGGGTAACCGGGGTTTGTTTTGTGTCGGTTTTCTGCCGTTGGTTACAATGTTACGGGTTTCAGTGACCTGGTTTTGGTTCATTAAAACTACCTTCAACTACTAATGACTCGACATCATTATGTCACCGGCGAGGTCGTTACAGTACTCTAAAAAATAACGCTTAGTTTTGTACGCTTAGGGGGTGGGGCATTGGAGGAAGGCGGGATGATTTGAATGTGCTGTAATTCTCAAATGCAACAAAGGTCAGAGTCCCTTTAAGGGGCGTTGTCCGGCCCCGACGCGCAGCGGAGGGCCGGCGACCCCCTTCACAGTGGTATAATGAGCACATGCCACTGACTGAAGTGATCTATTGCTTTTATACAACGGTTACTATTATGGCGAAACGAAATTCATAGACACACTACATTTAAAAAGAAACCAAGAAAGTCAAAATAGCCGTTTAATTAAAGAATACAAAAAAGTAGTCCCTCCTGGCTGCCGCTATGCATCGACGGTCGCTATGCAACACACTTTAGCGTCCCTCCGAGAGAAGGCTCCGATAGAGCGGTTCGCCGGCAATTTATCCTATGGAGCAGTTCACTCGCCGTGTGCCTAAGCTTTCGTTAGTCTCTCCATCGCCTTGCTCACTGCCGGAGTAACAACATTTACACGCTCTAGAGACTAGTCTATCCAACATATGTTTTACTTTGTAACTGTTTCTACTTCCAGGCGCGGAGTGATATGCAAACTTTCACAAAATGATCGGGCGTCATAGCAGTTATGTATACGCTCATTATACAACAGTTGGGAACCAATCAGATCGCTGGATTTAGGTCCCCCGTTGTATAAATACAAATATACATGACAAAAAGATAATTATGAGGCTTTGATTGATATCCACTATTTTTTTGCGGAGACACATTCCTTTTCCCCACTTGTATTGGAGTGAACGGCGATATCTACTTCTGGGCTCTATGAATCGAGGGACCCGTCCACAGCCCGCTTAAACAGCTGCAATACCAGGCTAGGCCGCTGAGCACTGGTGGATTGCGGAAGTATGCACTGTTCCCAGGGGCTTCGAATAAATTAGCTCCGACCGTAGGAGCGCGACATTGTTTTTTCCTGGAGAGCCACATCATGGCTTGCAAACGAGCCAGGCATGACAGTTGCTCTGTGTTTGGATGTACAAATGAACACAAAAATCTATTTTTTGTTCCTTCAACCGAGCCTCTGAAGAACCAGTGGGTTAATTTTATTTTCTCTGGAAATGCGAGAGTCTGCGCCAAACATTTCACCGACGACTGCTTTCTCAACTTGGGCCAATACAGAACTGGACTTGCTAAGCGACTAAAACTTAAGTCTAGATCAGTACCAACCCTCCTTGGCTCAGCCTCAAACCTCGGACAAGTAAGTCAACCAACGATATCCTTGTGTTGCTTTGCTGTATATGGTTACCTTTTGTTACCCTTATAATTTGCCTGTAGCATTAGCTCTACAGCTAACAGCCCAGTTACTGTCGCTAATAACCCAGTTACTGTCGCTAATAACCCAGTTAATGTCGCTACTAGCCCAGTTACTGTCTCTAATTTAAAGGTAGATAGCATCAGGTATGCGTGTGAATACACACACTGTAACGCGAGGGTTGTAAACTTGTTATTTGGATTCAAATCAATGGGTTATTAGCATCGTTATGCAGAGCTTGATGTACTTGTATTGAGATGATTAGATTAACTTTTAAGATGTATCAAATATGTTAACAAATAAATGATGTAATATCATTTTATAATAGATCTAATATTAAGTATCAGGCTAATGTTATTCACTAAACATGCTTATCTTCTATCTTCTTACATTTTGCACCTGGAATATATACAAAGGAATAAATTGAGTACTAATTTGACCTTGTTGTCTCTACACAGGCCAGCACAACAAGTGATTACATTCAGCCGCTGATCTCAAGGGATATTGCCTGCCAGACAGACCACCTGGAAGCACATACTGTAGGCACACAGCTATCCTTACAGACTTTGCGGCCCCACTTAAACAGTGACGGTATGCACTTTCACCTTGAGTACTTTTACTTTTGATGTAGTCGATTCTAGGGAGCATAGATTCTAGGCTGACGCTAGATTCTACCTGCCCTTAAAGCCTGGTCCTCTTTTCAAAAGCATCATGACCAGCGCCCTGATAAAACACAAGTAAAACTTGGGAGTTGCATTTCAAAGATGGAATCAGAAGGGTTTCTAGACGGATGCCACATGACCTGATTCGTCATTCTCGAACATCATGAATTCAAAATGTATAAAAGGTAGCTGATCAACCTACAGGAAAGGACACGTTGTCTTTTGTTATTGTCATAGAATATTTGCACTTTTGTCTCGCATGTCATGTTGTGCTCGGATTATTTTGCGCTGGTGTTCGTTCAGTGTCCTCTACCTAGTCTCCCATCCTAGCTTTGAGTCTAGGAAGAAGGGGCTGGAGAATGCATCCCTCTCCAAAACTGTGAATCTGTGTCTGCAGTACACATTTTAAAACCCTCTTTGTCAATGTTACATACATTTAAATAGTTTCTGTCATGTGTGCAAAAACACACCTCCTTGTACGCAAACAATGTATCAAAACAATTACTTTCTGTAATTTTTTTTTCCTCTGCAGAAGACGGTGATGCCTTTGGAGATCGCAGCACGCAGTGCGGCGCCACCTCGGAGAGTCTGCGTATGGACGCCCCTGGCACCTACCACAGGGAGCTGAAGATCCTGAGCGTCTATGGAAAAGGGGAGGGCCCACTGGCGTTGGACGGCCATGACACCCTCTTTACCACGTCAGAAATGGAGGCCCTGAACTCGCTCTCTGTGGACGACTGCGTGGCCAAGAGCCTGGACCGCGGCGAGAGATTGGTCTGCCGCATGGAGCTGGGTGTGCAGGTTGGAAATCATCTTCTCATTCACCATCCAAAAGAGAGGCTTCCTCTGTTACAACTCCAGCACACACCCATAGAAAGCACACGCCTTTATGATTCAATTTGTCGTTAGTGGGGATTAACAACTATTCTGTGTAAATGAAAGAATATGTCTTGTGTGTGTTTCCGTCTTTATGTGGAAAGCAGCAGCCCCCTGGCACCATTTCAATCAAGGTTGAAGAGGATATTAGTGGAGGCAAGTTGGATCAACTGAGAATGTACTAGTTTTTACCGGCGCTAAAAAGCCTGGTCCTCTTTTGAAAAGCATCATGACCAGCGCCCTTCTAAAACACGAGTCAAATTTGGGAGTTTCATTTCAAAGATGGAATCAGCCAAAAGGGTTTCAAGACAGAGGCCACTTGAGCTGGTTTATCATTCTCAAACATCAATGAATTCAACATTTAGAAATGTTAGCTGATCAGTTTACAGGGAAGGACACGTTGTTGCTTTTTTTTTTTTTTGGCTCTAGGGTGCCCCCTAGTAGTGGCCCGGGGCCCCAGGCAATTGCCTGGTATGCCTAATGGGATGCAGCGCACGAACTTCGTCTGAGCAAAAAAAATAAATAATAATAATAAAATCATGTGCACGCAGAGACTATGGCGGAGCGCCATAGTCTCGTCAATGTGTGGGAAACACTGCCTCTGTGTCAATGTTACATTTAAAGGGGACCTATCATACCACCAGGTGTGAGTGTGATTAGCCATTACAAGCCGTTTTCAAAATGTGCAGCATTGTGACATCACCGGTGGGCGTGTCCACCTAGATGTGTGACGGATAGATGAGCAACGTTTGCTGCAGTCCACTGGGTAGGCTGGTGGACTGATCTATCCAGCACACATCTAGGTGGACACGCCCACCTGTGATGTCACAATGCTGCACATTTTCAATCCTGCTTGTAATGGCTAATCACACTAACACCTGGTGGTATGATAGGTCCCCTTTAAATAGTTTCTTTCACCTGTACAAATACACAATTCCTCCTTTTATGCCAATAACGTATCAAAACAACTACTTTGTCATTTTTTTCTCCCTCTGCAGAAGACTGCGATGCCTTTGGAGACCGTAGCACGCAGCGCGGCGCTGCCTCGGAGAGTCTGCGTGTGGACACCGCTGGCTCCTCCAACATGTCCAGTCACAGCGAGGAACTGAAGATCCTGAGCTTCTACGGAAAAGGGGAGGGCCCACTGGCAGTGGGTGGCCATGACACCCTCTTCACAGCGTCCGAAGTGGAGACCCCGAGCTCACTGTTTGCGGACCACAGCGTGGCCACGGGCCTTCGGCGCAGTGAGCGTTTGGTCCGCCATAAGGAGCTGAGTGTCCAGGTTAAAAATCATCTTCTCATTCACCATCCAAAAGAGAGGCTTCCTCTGTTGCAACTCCAGTACACACCCTCAGAAAGCCCACACCTTTATGATTCAGTCAACTTTTTTACACTGCCAAATAAGCCGACCCGTCTTATGCCCACCTTTTTCCCTGCAAGGTCCGCACATTTATACTGACTGAGGTAATTTACCGGCTTGATATCGCACCCCAATCAACCCTCTCGGACCCTACACATACGGTTTCATTTTCATGTAAATTCGATTAGACAGCTTTGCGGTTCCAGGGTAAGGACTTCGGTAGAGTTGTTGCTGCATTGTCTCCACAACAGAGACAACGCAGCGATATCCACGTGGTTTGTTTTAACGGGGGAGACGGTGAAATCCGAGAGCTACTGACCATCATGGGAGAGAAGTTGATGCAGTCGCATTTAAAGAGGACAGGGAAAGATGGTGCGATCTACGAGAAAGTACCAGGAGAACTTTCCTTACGATGCTTTTGTCGGGATAAAAAAAATAAGTGGTCAGCAAAATAAAGAATATGTTGGCATTTTTGCACTTGTAAGGTGTTAATCGCGTTTGTAGCCTACAATCAGTCATGAACTCATTCTTGCATGCGGAGGTCTTCATTCATAAGTGCTTCCATTTCACTATGTTGAAAAGTAGGGCTGGGTATTGCCAGGTACCATTCATTCTTTAGGTCTTCATTCGATTTCGATTCAATATTGATCCAATTGCTTCAATATCGATTTAATAATACGTGCAGATTACAAAAATACCTAAATATTATTTAGGTGTCTGCCACAGGAAGACTGAAAATAGACGGTACACACTGACCTGCTTTCTGAGTATTTTCTCTGGTTACAAGTGTTTGGTCTGGCATTGACATTACCATATATGTATGGGATAGGCCATATCTTTTTTTTTTTTAAATACGCACCACAAAGGCACCTTATTCCATTTCAGGTCTTCTGACATTCCACAACTGGACATGTATAGGCCATTTATATTTAAGATGTTTAAATCATGTTTTTTGAGTATCCATTTAAGGTTTGTTGAACTCTTACAAGTGTCCAGCACATAATATAATTTGCTTTCTCCTCATTTCAGGAGCAGTTTTCTGGAGATGAACTGCTTTCAGACCAGGACAGTGATCCAGAATCTGAAATTAGCCAAATATACGATGAGAAATACATACTTCAGTCAGATGAGGATGATGGCGAAGATCCAGATGCAAGCTTAGACTTCATGCCTCAGTCGAAAGTAAAACCAGTAATGCCTGATGTTGGAGCATCTAGATCAGACACCAGTGTCCAAGATGTGGCCATGGTTCCCAGTGCTGCTGTTGCATCTGAGTCAGGAGATTCAAACCAGTCAGAGGAAATGCCAGAAGCTGAAGCTGAACGACGCAAACAAGAAGTAACATTACAGAATACGACTATAAAAAATTACTGTTACGTTTGTGGTAAGCCACAGAGTAAAATCTCCCGTCACTTGAAATTGCACAGGAAACATGCTGAACTAGTTCTTTTGTTTTCCCTCCCTGAAAAATCAAAGGAGCGCAAGATCCTATTAGAAAAAATTAGGAACAAGGGAAATTTTAAACATAATACGACAGTTTTACAGGCTGGAGAAGGACCACTGAAAGTGAAACGACAACCGAAGGCTAACATAATGGCAGAAAAGTTTATTCACTGCGTGTACTGTCGAGGTATGTACATTCGCAAGGAGCTTTGGAGACATGTCCGCAGATGCCCCTGTAAACCAGAAGGTTTGAATGAAGAACCTGGTAGAACCAAAGTACTTGGTCTGGCTGCAGCACAAGAGTCTGCATCCTGTCAGCAGATCTCATGTGGAGTGTGGAAGCTCCTTGGTGTCATGAAGCAGGATGAGGTTGCCATAATTGTGCGAAATGACCTCTCAATTATTCAGTTTGCCCAATCACTTTACAACAAACATGGACAGGACCCCACAAAGTATGACTACATTCGTCAGAAGATCCGTGAAGTGGGCCGTTTTTTGTTGTGTCTGCACACAGAATTCTCCATACATACCATGGAGGAGGCTGTTAAACCTGCAAACTTCCAGAGAGTTATGCGAGCAGTAAAGAAAGTGTCCGGTTTTGACGAAGAGACACACTCATTCCTAACTCCAAGCCTTGCGCTGAAACTGGGACATTCGCTGCATAAAATCTGTGACATTATTCATTGTAGAGCACTCATGGCAGAAGATGAAGATCGGATCAGGTCCACTGACATTTTCAAGAAGTTGTACACTTCCAAGTGGTCGGAGTTGGTTTCACATGGTGCCCTGAACACACTGAGGGATCCCAAGTACCACAAGCCATCAACATTACACTTCACCGAAGATGTCCAGATCTTTCATCGGTACCTTGACAAATCTGCAGAAGAAGCCTTTGGCAACTTGAAAGAGGTGGCCACCTCCCAGAACTATGCTCGACTTGCAAAAGTTACACTTGCACAAATCATTGTGTTTAATAGGAGACGTGCTGGGGAGGTTTCAAAAATGCTCCTCAAAAGTTTTCTTGAAAGGGACAACACAAAGCCTCATGAAGATGTTGCCATGGGGTTGTCAAAGACTGAACAGAGGCTCTGCAACTATTTCTGCCGTGTCGAAATGATGGAAAAAGGGGGCAGAAAGGTTGCAGTTCTGCTCACACCGAGCATGGTGGATGCTCTATCACTACTTGCAAGTAACAGAACTGAATCAGGTGTTTGTGCAACAAACCTCTCCCTTTTTGCAAGACCCAAAGCAATGAGCCACTACAGAGGACATGACTGTTTGCGTGTTCATGCAAGCCAGTGTGGCGCAAAGCACCCTGAGCACCTCAGGTCAACGCAACTCAGGAAACATGTCGCCACACTGTCCCGAGTCCTCAACTTAAAAAACAATGAACTTGATCAGGTTGCAGATTTCTCGGGTAACGACATCCGTGTTCACCGCGATTTCTACAGATTACCAGTTCCCACAACACAACTGGCCAAGATTTCCAAACTGCTTCTATCAATGGAGAAAGGACATCTTTCCGGCATGCAGGGGAAATCCCTGGATGAGATTGAAATTGACGGTTTGTACAGAAATTAGTAGAATTTGGGACATGTAGCGTTCATTTTTATAATGTGAAAGGCATCTAGACTTCCTATAGATTTTATTTTCATGTCTGCTGTTCAGAAACACAATAATCAAAAGCCCTAAGTAGTACTGGGTAGCATTGTGGGTAATCAAGTTTCAGTAGAAATTCATTGTGATAATATTATATTGTGTAATGAAATGACTGTCCAAGCAAACTAATCAAAAACAACAGAGCCCCTGATGTCCTGATATCCATTCCACCAGCTATACCACTTAAATAAAGCTCTTGTATATTAAGAAAAATAATAATATTTATAGCCAATATGAAGTTCTTGTTTTAAAGTATTCAAGTGAGTTTTTCTAATTATTTTACCCAGATGAAATGGTTTTAAGTGATGCTGAGGCCAATGACGATGGGAGCAAATATGATAGCAGTGACACCGCAGACCTGCCGTCGGAGTGTGTGACTAGCGAGCCTGTGGAGACTGCATCGTGGTCTACAATCACAGAGCAGCTCCATGACACTAAATATATTGGTAGGTAATTTCACCTGAGTAATCTCACTTCTGGTTGTGTTCCGTTGATAAAAATCATCATGGTTCTGCCAGTATTTTGCCAGTATTGTCCTGATTACAAAGCACCATTATTGCTTTTGAAGTGCCATGTCCACTGACACCTCGGCCAGTCAAGGCAGCATCCCAGGCCTCCGGTCTCCAGGATGGAGGGAGAGGTTGGGTTGGCGGGTCTAAAACATGATCCTCAGTGAATCAATACATTTTCAAGCAGTGTTGATCATCAGCTTATGGTGTTAGGCTGTTCAGCAAGCAAGCAAACAGATCTTAAGGGTTAGGGTTGGAGGATGAAAAGACAAAGGACACAACAGATAGACTATACAGTGTTAAAAAAGAGAACATGGTGTACAAAAAATATATATATAGAAGAAAAAAGGTTGTACGATCCTTTCATGCACAGTTGCTATACTGTTTATCGAATGTGGATGTAAATGTAGTTACATTTAAACTGACCGAACAGCAAAGAGGTTGTCAACCATTTTTTAAAAGTGTGTAATTCAAGTGAGCAATCAACTGAAAACCTTATATAAAATATTATTATGTTAAAAATAATTGTCATCACAGAAACTGGTAAACCATTTCTTCTTGTCATTCCGTGGCAATGGTTGAACTCAAAACGAAAACTAAATATGTCAGCCAGTTTGTGTGTTTTATTTTCTACTTTGCATATTTTCCAGGAAAAGATTCTGGCAAAGAACATGGGTCCAGAAGAGCTAAAAAGAAAGTGTGGTCCAAGGTTGAGGTGGCTGCAGTAATGCGGCATTTCAAAGATCCGATACGTAAAGGAATACCGGCTTCAATAAATGAGTGCCGTCACTGTAAGCAGGCAGAAGGTCCTGCATTGACACACAGAACACTCCAGAATATAAGGGACTTTGTGAGAAACCGCGGAATAGCTGCAAAGAGGCAGGCTCCTAAACCAACAGACACCGATCATTGATCTTTTATTTACGTTTTGATAAAAATTTTATTCTAGCAGGAAAGCAAAAAAAAAAAGTTTTGCCCCGTGTTATCTGACAAGATGTTTGGGGGTTAGAATCACTGTTTAATTGTATGTTTCTTTATCTACCTGCTTTGTTTTGTGGTTAAATATACTGTTGTGGAATAACTTTTGTAACGCAACCATATATTAATTTGGCTTTAAGTAAGATAATGAGACTTGATTTTTAGTTATTCAAAGTCATGGGACTTTATTTGTGACGGGTTGTTGGCCATCCACACCAAATTATTTTGATACTTTCATTTTTTGCTTTAGTATTTAAAGTACTTTTTTGGGAATAAAGTGACTGTTCCGGTAATGCTGTGTGCTGTCATGTATGTGTATTCTATGTTAATGAGTAGTGACATTAGCCTTTTAAAGACACAATTAGGGATGCACCGATATGAAAAATGGGCCGATACAGATATAAATTTTGCTGTTATAGTCGATTGCCGATATTTACCGATATTGATATATGTGGTTTTTTTTAAGTTTCTGAGATGATACAATTTTGTACGGACTGAAAATCATGCAAACTGAATTTTTCATAAAACATAAGTAACCAACTTTTACCAACCGACCTATACTCTAGGGTCTATAGCGTATAACCGCGTTGCCGTTGTCTGATTACAGTTTAATTCATTTTTCACAATTTTCCAGCTCTCGTTTTGAAGAATAATCACCGCGCCATTCGTTTCAATGGGAGTCGCAACGCTCTATACCAGGGGTTGGCAACTAAGTTTGGCCTCCGGCCATTTTTTTCCAGCCAGTAGGTGGTGGGCCAGAACATTATTAAAGGCTAGTTCAAGGAATTGATTGATGAAGTGTATCTGGAACTGCAACGCAGGCCCGTCAACTGCTAGATGACCCTTAAAGGGACACTGTAATATTTTAAGGCATTTATTACCTCAAATCCATGTATTCATTCATAAATAAGTCCTCATTGGTGTAAAATTATCTCTGCCAAAAATCTCACTTATCCTCCTGAGCGAAGAATAATTAATATGTAGTTACATAGGACGGGTAAGCTTCATGGAGGCTTCCATGTTCTTCCGGTCTATGAACTGCTGAGAGAGACAAAAAGCACTACGTGGTACAGGAAATGCAAACGCGTTTTCACTCTGAGCCAGTGTGAATGATGACTGAAATAAGTCACTATCTTGCTCGAGGAGTAATTACTCATACATCATTAGCTTACACTTATGATTCAATGCAGTTTGAAAAGTGTTTGAAATAACGAACCTCATCACTCTAATGACTCGATGAGGTAGTATTGGATGTCATGACACAGCTTCTTGGCACATACTGCCCACCGTAGTTTTTGAACAAGCGAGCACTATTCGTTTGCGGCTTGGCTAGAGGTGTTGTTTCTGCACTGTGCAGAGACGACGCAGCGATATCATCATGAGCAGGTCTAACTGGAGAGGAAGTGAAATCCGCGAGGTGCTGATCATGTGAGAGAAGGTGATGCAGTCGTATTAAACAAAGACGTTGAAAGATGGTGCGATCTACGAGAGAGGAACTGTCCGTACGAGGCTTTTGTCTGGATTAAAAAACAATGGTCAGCAAAATAAAGAATATGTTGGCGTTTTTGCACTTGTAAATAGTTAATCGCGTTTGTAGCCTACACTCAGACATTAACTCATATTTGCATGTGGCTGTCTTCATTCATAAAAAAATAAAAATATTTGGGAATATGCAAATTATTCTAAAGAGGCCGACTCCGTGCGCAGCCCCGCCTTCTCCAGTGACCCAACCAAGAAAGCCTTATGAACTTAGTAGAACCCTTTGCTTCTCGACGCTCCCCAGGGGTCAAGAAACAGGCCTAAACCAGCAAAAGTCAGCTAGAGAAACAGAATGTGAAAACAGATATACATCACACGAAACACAAAGGTTTACATTTTAGACCCTGAAGAAGAGCAGGGTGGCATGTGGACTTTCCATCACAGTAATACGCATTGCATCTATGCAAGCAAACAACCTGGATCAACTGAGAATGTATTTGATTCTACCTGCGCTAAAATGCCTGGTCCTGTTTTGAAAAGCATCATGACCAGAGCCATGCTAAAACATGGGGACAGCTTATACAGTTTATAGTTTAAGGATTAACATCTTCATGGCAGACAGGTGTCAGGAATGCTGAGATCAGCTCTGACTCTCAATATAACTACAGTATTGGTAAAACATGTGATAGGAAACAGGTGACCCGGGATGTGTTTTTATGACCTCCCCACGTGGCAGTGCCTTCTCAGGTGGAGCCTTCGACCCTTGACCACCCCAAGGGCGACAAGGAAAAGCATGATAAATAATTAGAAGTTAGAAAGAATGTGAAAATATAATTCTTCAATACACAAGTGTGTACAGACTATACTGTATCCCTTTGTGCAAAGAGGAAATACCCTTACTTTCTCTTTGTTTTCCTCTATGCAGAAGACAGCAATGACAATAGAGATTACAGCCCTGCGCCACCTCAGATAGTCTGCATGTGAACGCCTCGGGCTTCTCCCACATGTCCAGTCACAACGGGGAGCTGAAGATCCAGAGCGTCTACGGAAAATGGAGGGCCCACTGGCAGTGGACGACCATGACACCCTCTTCACCACGTCAGAAGTGGAGGCCCGGAACTCGCTGTCTGTGGACCACAGCGTGGGGGGCTGGCCAAAATGATCGTCAACATGCGTCGCCACACTGACGAGAAGCCGTACGGGTGCGACCAATGCAAGATGCGCTTCAAACTGAAGGGCACCCTGAAGCGCCACAAGAGTATTCACTCCGAGAGGAAGCCCTAAATGTGTGACCAATGCACCAAGCGCTTCAGACAGGAAGGCCACCTGAAGACGCACATGATGTCTCACTCCGGGGAGAAGTCCTACAGACGGGACCAATGCACGAAGCGCTTCAGACAGCAATGCGTCCCGACGCTCCCAGGAGGACTCATTCCTGGGAGATGCCCTACAAGTGTGACCAATGCACAAAACGAGTCAGTGTGAGCTCCAGGCTGAAGACCCACATGAGGACACACTAAGGGGAGAGGCCCTACAGGTGTGACCAATGCACAAAGAGCTTCAGAAAGAAAGGCACCCTGAAGAACCACATGAGGTCTCACACCGGGGAGATGCCCTACAGGTGTGACCAATGCATGAAGTGCTTAGGAGACAGCTCCAACCTGAAGATCCACATAAGGACTCACACCAGGGAGAAGCCCTACAAGTGTGACCAATGCGTGAAGTGCTTCAGAGAGAGCTGAAGATCCACATGAGGACTCACACCGGCGAAGGCGAGAATACCTAAAGGTGCGACCAATGCACAAAGCGCTTCGGACAGAGCACCAAGCTGAAGATCCAGATGAGGACTCACACCGGCGAGAAGCCCTACAGGTAGCTTTGAACGGAGCGCAAACCTGAAGACCCACATGAGCACTCACACCGGGGAGAAAACCTGCATATGTCTGCAGTGCAACACCAGCTACAGCGACCCAAGCAATTTGGGTGTGCACATGCTCAAGCACATGGTCAATAGGGTGCTTTGACACGGGGCAATGGGACGCTTTGATTGACACCTCTATCCTGTATTCGTTGAAATTACTACTTTTTTTATTTTTTTATTTTTTTCATCCTGAAGATGTTTTCCAACTTTTCATTTGCTTTGTATTTATTGTTAATAATTGATGTATGTGAGATGAGGAAGAACTTATTTTTAAGGCGGTATTGACGGCAAATTATTTGATTTAATTTTAGAGCTTGATCATGGGAAGATACAGGCAGCAAAGTTACCAGGCATACATTCAATGAGACGATATTAGATTTTATATAATTTGTATGTTATAGTTACGCTTGATATTACCATGAGTCATTACGCTACCTTTGTTAATAAAAATTGCCTGCAAAGTTCACTTGTGAAATAGACTACAATTAAACCCTAGTCAGTATAAATGATTGTGTTCATTTCACTTACCTTTTGATTCTGTAAACAATGTTAAACACTATACAATTGAATATTGAAGAATCATTTAGCCTATTCTGAATGCGCAGGAAATTCTGTAAAGCGATAGCGAACAGGTAAAAACAGTCGGAACAGTTCTTGAAGTAATCACTAATGATCGCTATTCATACAATCATGATGATCATAGGATAATATGGACCTGCGTATTAACGAATAATGCAGTGTTTACTGCCCTCCTGTGGATAAAACGCATAAATGCAGCCAATCAGTCAGTTCTTTTTTTTCTTTCACTTCTTCCTTTGTTTTGTTTCTGTCTATTCCTATTTTTTTTTTTAAATCTTTTTCTTTCTTTATATATTCCTTAATATCCCTCGGAAATAACGTGGGTGTCAGTCAGAGATGACTGTCGACTGAAAAGGGAAAAATAACCTGTAACATAGTTTCCTGTTAATCTCCATAAATTCACCACGCGACCAGATACATGGCCTCATTAACTTGGCCAAGTAGGCCGATCTGGTCACTATATCAAACCACAGTGACTGAACGTTTTCATGAAGGCTTTTGCTTCTAAGCGGTTTACTGGAGGAGTCCGTAAATCTGCGCGCTTTACGCATTTCCCGCCAGGCCTCAGGTAGGTCCCACCCCCTACCAGTTGAAAGCCGGAGTTGGATTTAGGAGAGCACGGAGCGCAGAGACGCGTCACCATGGCACCCCTCGGACTCAAAGCACTTGTTTGTGACAGTAAGTGCGAAAATGTTTAATTTACTCTAGGTTGATTTGATCCTACGTAATAAATCTGAAAACGAAGGCCTACTCTACGTTACTCTTTGAAATGCTGTTGAATGACTGCAGTTTCTCCCCCAAAGATTGCGCAAAAGGCGCGCATCAACCCTCCAATTACTTAACGGTCGCTCCTACCAAATCGCCTCACTCCAGAATTCCAGATTTTTTGGAAATTATCTTTGAATAGTGTCGATCAATTCACCTTTGAGCTTTTATTCTCTTCATAATACAGGTAGTTTTGTGTCAGAGTGCGGAGTCCTGTTTCTGCGTAAATCCTTACACTCTAATCTGTGTCTGTGAGGATTAAAGTACTCCAGTTCCTCTTGTGCGATGGCGCTGTGTTAGCCTGCTCTATGGAGTCGACCGGACTACTAAACAACAAGGATTGACTGACAGGCTACTTGTTAAATTTCCGATGATGCTCATGTTGCTCAACATTGGCACGAACCGTTATTGTGCATCAGAACGGTTCTTAGCACCAGGCGCTATAGTGTATGTTGTCTCCAGCTGGTGATGTCTATTGTCAGGCACAATGTAAACATTCCATGGATGACCATCAGGCTAAACCCCCAGCCGACACAATGTCCTATATATGGTGGCCAGATGGAGCAAATGATAACTTGCCAGATATTGTTTAAACTCCAGTGCCCTATTTTTGTTCAAAGGTAAATTGTATCTGTTCATGTATAGATCTAACAATTCGATCACAATTTTGTTTGTGCCATTGTACAATAGGCCTACTTATCCAAAGTGATGGTGGTGCTAGTTGTGGTGGTGTAAATGATGGTGTTGATACTGTCAGTGGCGGTGTAACACAAAAAAGTAACAACGTGTGTATATATAAAGGCACTGTGAAGTTATTTGACATTTCGCAATTAAGCCATATGCATATCTACGCATTAAAAAATATTCCAGTTTGTGTGGCGCACATGCTTGATGGATATCGTCTGTCTCCTGAAGCACCAGCCTGGCTGGATGTAGCCACGTCCGGTGGGGGCGTTGCCTCTGTCCTGTCCTGTCTTTGTCCAGCTCTCACCTAATCCTCTAGTAATGAGATCCACAGAGCCATCCACTGTTTCCATGATGAAACCCCATGGCTTCATTTTCTTATCATTTATTATCTATTGAATACACTGATTTCAGAAACGTGTCGTAGGGGGCATCTTTCTCAAAGTAGATGCGACTGGTATGTGGACATTGGGGGATCAAACCCAGTACCTGAAAAAGTAAATAGTTTAAGTGCATAGTTTCTATCTACATGTGGCTTCAGTGCGCAACATGGCACAATGTTTTTATGCTAGCCAATAGCCATACAAGTCTGAGCTTATGCTGGCCACGTGTGTGACCTGCTGTGTTATCAGATGTATGTGGGTGCTAGTGTGTGTGTGTGTGTGTGTGTGTGTGTGTGTGTGTGTGTGTGTGTGTGTGTGTGTGTGTGTGTGTGTGTGTGTGTGTGTGTGTGTGTGTGTGTGTGTGTGTGTGTGTGTGTCTGAGTGTGTGTGTGTGTGGGTATGTGTGGTTCTATGTATGTTAGTATGTGATCAGCATATGTGTGTGTGATGTAGTTCTGTGTGTTTGTATTAGTTAGTATGTGATCAGATATTTATTTTTGATGGTGTGTATGTGTTTGTATGTGGGTGTTACTATGTGATCGGAAATGTGTGTGTGTGTGTGTATCTTGTGTGTGCGTGTGGGACATCCCATCGACTGACATAGAAAGATCTGGAATAACGGAGCGTCTGGATAAGAGGATTGGGAAGAGATTATAGCCAGTGATTGCTATGGTGCTCTCTCTCTCTCTCTCTCTCTCTCTCTCTCTCTCTCTCTCTCTCTCTCTCTCTCTCTCTCTCTCTCCTCTCTCTCTCTCTCTCTCTCTCTCTCTCTCTCTCTCTCCTCTCTCTCTCTCTCTCTCTCTCTCTCTCTCCTCTCTCTCTCTCTCTCTCTCTCTCTCTCTCTCTCTCCCTAACAAACATAAACAGGCAAAAACACACACAAACCGGGAAGTAAACACTGCCAGGCATAAGGGTTATATTCCCTCTATAGCTAAAATGGTAGAGCAAGGCATTAACCCTGCCAGAGTTAGGGCTTATATTCCCTGTCCGGTTCAATTGGTAGAACAAGGCATCCACAATGGGTTAGGTGTTATATTCCCTCTGTAGCTCAATGCTATAGCAGGGCATTTATACTGCCCGGGTTAAGGGTTATATTATCTGTGTAGCTCAAACTGGTAGAGCAAGGCATTCATTATCACCACAAGGGTTAGGTGTTCAATTCCCACTAGTCCTGTTCTCTCATAAGAATTGCCTCTA